>NW_015163138.1:420711-426950 GCF_001447785.1 Gekko japonicus
AGGAATGCCCTCTTTGGATAGAAATATGAGAAGCAGGCTACCTGAGAGAGAATGTGAATGTCTCCGTCAGCAGCTATGTATACATATGCATAGGCGTGCAATCCATTGGTTCTTTATCAGTGTGGGAGCTCTGGTATCCATCTGACAGCTCCTTCAGCCACCAGAGTTTCTTCATATTCTTCAGGAGAAGGGATATGTGCAGCGGGAAGTGCACCTAAGACTACCCTAGTGTTCAATGTGAGTGACCAAACCCCGGGCACAGAGGGTTTGTGTATGCCCATTGCCGCACACACTGAACTCTAGACTCAGGCCAGTCTGTGTAGAAAAAGGCAAAGGCAAATTTCTAGTGTGCCCTGTACGACTTGGCTAATTTAAACCAGTGACTGTGCCTCTCATTCCAAACAACAAAAACTAAGAATTTAAGAAGAGCCCTACTGGATCAGACCAAAGAGTCCATCTAGACCAGGGATCCCCAACCTTTTTGAGCCTGCAGGCACCTTTGGAATTCTGACACTGTGTGATGGGCGCAGTCACAAAATGGCTGCCACAAAATGGCTGCCGCTGGATGCAGAGCCAGCCACAAAATGGCCGCCGCAGCTTACCTTCAGTCACACAGTGAAGATCTGTGTGCTTTGGTGGCAGCTGCTGCCAAAGCAATATTTTTTTGGAAAATCTGTACAGCCAGTCATATCTCCAGTGGCCAGTCAAAAACCTTGCTGGGCAAAAGCTCCACCTGGCCCCTCCCACTTTCTAAAAACAGTTGGTGGGCACCACGTTGGGGACCCCGAATCTAGACCGAATCCAGACTTCGCATCAGTGACAACCCAGCTGCCTCTCAGAAGCCCACAAACAGGATGTGAAACTGTCTTCCACTAATGGCGATCCCTCCAGTATCCCATATGCAGAGAACTATGATCGCTGAACTTGGTTTTCCCGCCATGGAACTATGTTGGACACCTTTCAGTATTGTGCTTTAGTTTTTCTGCTTTTCTCCTAAGATAGCAATGCCCTCTTCCCTCCTCCCCTTCCTGGTCCATAAAAATAAGGCGTCTACTCATTGGCTAGTGAGAATTATGTGTTTTGTTCTTTTCCGTTCCCATTCCTTCAGGTCGATGAAGTGACAACAGAAAACGTACGACCGAGACCACAAGGATCCTCTCCGGTATACGAGTACTGCATAGAAGACGAGTATTTTAATAAAAAGGCAAGCCATAATACAATGGGATATTTGTATTAATGTGGTTTCGGTAATGGCAAGTCCTCAATTTTCCGGATCCCTCGAATGTATTATTTTATTTATTTAGAAAATGTTTATGCCGTCCCTCCAGGAACATGTCTGAGGTGGTTTATAAAATTAAAAGAATAAAAACAAAACATTAAAAGATATTAATGTGCCTATTTGGATTGGGTGCGTGGTATGCAGAGTGCAGTGGGCTTAGAACCAATGTTCCCTCTAAGCTGTGGAGTCTTGTGAGCAAAAATTCCAGTTTGTGAGCCCTTGACCTCAAAGTTGTGAGCAAGCAATTTGGCTTCTGCATTAAGTAGTTTGCTCTGGAGCCATCCTTCCTGAGCACAGACAAAAATCTGTGAGCTGGAGGCTAAAAGACTGTGAGCCAGCTCACACTAACTCAGCTTAGAGGGAACACTGCTTAGAACTCCACCCCTGCACTGTTTTCCCAACCCAAGATGGCCTGGGGGGGGGTATTTGCAGTGTTTGGATCCGTGTATGTACCTGTGAGCAACATGCTGTGTTTTCACAGCTGTACACATAGTGTTCCTCAGGAGATGTTTCCAGTCTGGAAAATGGCTCCGGGGAGAAATCTTAAGTCCCCCTTTTTTTGCATGTTGTTGTCCTGATCTGAATGGGGTCCATGCGTGTCCGGGAAGTGTGGAACTTCACAACACACACCTCCACCTGACCCAGTGACGTCCCAAGGACAAATAATGCTTATTAGGCCTAGGGCTTTTGTGTGTGTGGTACTGAGTACTGGCACCTTTGTTGGCCGGGAGGGGGGCCTCTCCCCAAGTCCTGAGGAGAAGGGGTGGGAACGTTAGCCGCCCAGTCGTTTCAGCATACCTGTGGTAAAATGCGCTGTCATCCACCATCACCACCCTCCCCCCAAAAATTCAGAGTCCGACAGCTGCCTCAGAGAGATTTGCAAATCCGTATCCTAGCTAAGCTCTAAAGACCACGCTTGTATTTCCAGCTTCAGCAAGACCTGGAGAACAGACAAAGGAGGGCTTCTTCCATCAAAATGAGTGATTCACAGGTGAGCTTCTGATACGTGCCGGTGGCACCCTTCGACACAGAAGGGGCATTGTGCTGGAACGTTATAAAGTGAGTTGCGGTGAGCCTCGCCTTCTCATTGATACCTGGCTCTGGGACTGAACGCAGCCAAGTGCGTGTAAATATGGGCTTTGGGGGGGTCAGCTGCAGAGAATATTCATTTTTTTAATTGATTGGGGTGTTTTTTACCGATCCCTTTGATCCTGAGGGATCCCCAAGGCTACTTTACATTTTTTTTAAAAAATAGCAATGGAACTGGTGAGTCCTCCTTCCTCTCCAGCACGTAGCATTGCACCAGACGATCAGTGCTGTCCATTTGTACAGAAAGAATGACTTCATGTAGGAGGACGGAGGAAAGATGGGGATGGACTGAGTCCCAAAAGCAGTTCCTTTGGAATTACTGAACTGGGCTGTGGCTTGGATCCAGCAGAGTGGAAAGAACTATTTCCACCCATGGAGAAGGACTCTAGCCTCTCCCTTCTTGCTGCAGCCAAAAATGCCCCCCACATTCTGCTCCTGGGGGGACAGAGGACCCATAACCCCAGCCTTCTACCTACAGGTCAGCCGGATCCAAGCCTATATGGCTCAGACCTGATCATGAACACACAAAGCTGATTTATGTTGAATAAGACCCTTGGTCCGTCAAGGGCAGTGTTTTCTGCTCAGACTGGCCGTGACTCTCTCTAGGTCCCAGGTTGGGGTCTTTCACATCACCTACGACCAGTGTTCCCTCTAAGCTGAGTTAGTGTGAGCTAGCTCCCAGTTCTTTAGCCTCCAGCTCACACATTTTTGTCTTAGCTCAGGAAGGATGGCTTCAGAGCAAACTAATTGATGCAGGAGCCAAATTGCTCGCTCACAACTTTAATGCCCGTAGCTCACAAAGTAGAATTTTTGCTCACGAGACTCCACCGCTTAGAGGGAACGTTGCCTACGACCTGATCTTTTTGAAACTGGAGACGCTGGGGATTGAACCTGGGACCTTCCACGTGCCGAGCAGATGGTCTGCCGCTGAGCCGCCACCCCTCCCCTCCACCATTTTGCACAGGGAGAACTCCGACCCGGAGGAGGGCTACGCGTGGCATGGCTTCCTCTTTGCTATGCACACCAGGCTGCGCTCCACTCAGTTATTATTGTTACAGTGTGCAAAGAGATCTCCCAAAGCTCCTTTGTCTTCACAGTAACCACAATTGGTGGCTTTCCCAGGTCTGTTTAGAAGGTCTGAGGAAGGATTTCCTGATCGAAGGCCGATCTCACTTTTAAGCTTTTGACCTGGAACAAGTTGTTTTCATTGGGGAACTCTGTGGTTGGGATTTCCAGACAGTTTTCTATTACTTCTGAGCAGGGCTTTTTTTGTAGAAAAAGTCCAGCAGGAGCTCATTAGCATAATAGGCCACACCCAGCAGCAGAAACGCATTAGCATATTGGGCCACACCCCCTGACTGCACCACTCATTAGCACATTCGGCCGCACCCCCATGTTACCAGAAGTGTGGTCATCCAGCCACCCCCACCTTTTTCTTCTTATTCTGTTTACCTTGTTTGTTGTCAAAACCCAGGGCCTTTTTTTGTCGCAGGAACTCCTTTGCATGTTAGGCCACACACCCCTAATGTAGCCAATCCTAATGAGTTCCTGCTGTTGGGTGTGGCCTGTTATGCTAATGAGTTCCTGCTGGGCGTGGCCAACTCGGGAGCCAGCCAGAACTCAGTTCTGGGGCGTTCCTGCCCCAAAATAGCCCTGCTTCTGAGTACGTATGAATGACTCCAGTCATATTCAGGGCCAGCCCGGGGGGGGGGGGTTTGGCATCCTAGGGCAGCAGTGACCCCTCCCATCCCCATGCTGTATGGGTGGACTTGGAGGCTTGACTAGGTATAGAGACAGAACCATTTGGAAGAGGGCCTGTGCTCACCTGGCCCCACACATGTCTAAAATACTTGGCAGAAGCCAGGAAAAGTGTGGGTGAGGCACCATCCCACAGACACCACACTGGAGACCCCTGGGCTAGGTCTGTTCAGCTATTAAGCTTACTTGGTGAACTAGGGCAACCCCCCTTCTCTTTCAGCCTGACGTACCTCACAAGGTTGTTGTTGGGATGAGCTAGGAGAGCTGGGTAGGGTGACCTGAGCTCCTTGGAAGAACATCAGTAAAAAGGCATAGATTGTATAGGAAGATTTCCCCCCCCCAACACGAAATTAGCAGTCACCTAAGACACTGAACTGCAGGCTGTGGAAGGTCGGTAGTTCAGCAGTCGAGACCCGAGTGTGCCGCATGACGGAGTGAGCTCCCATCTCTAGTTCCAGCTCCTGCCAACCTAGCAGTTCAAAAGCAAGAAATTGCAAGTAGATAAATAGGGACCACTTCGGTGGGAAGGTAACAGCGTTCCGTGCGCCTCGGTGTTTAGTCATGCTGGCCACATGACCACGGAAACGTCTTCAGACAGCGCTGGCTCTTCGGCTTTGAAACGGAGATGAGCGCCGCAACCCTAGAGTGGGATTCGACTGGCTTTCGAGCAAGGGAACCTTTACCTTTACCTTTACTGTAAAGCCAACAGGCAGGGCCATAATGAACAATCGAATGCTGATGTTCCCAATATTTGTCTGTATGAGGAAAGGCTGAGGGACTTGGGAATGCTTAGTCTGGAAAAGAGGAGGTTGAAGGGGGGGGACAGGATTGCTCTCTTGAAGTCTGAAGGGCTGTCACGCAGGGAGCTGTTCCTGTGGGCAGCAGAGGAGAGGACTCGCAAGAATGGGTTTTAATTAAGGGCAGGAAGGCACTGGATGGACCTTAGGAAAAACTTTTTGATAGTAAGAGTTGTGCAAGAGTGGAATGGGCTGCCTGGGGAGGTGGTGAGCTGGCAGTATTCAAGCAGCGGCTGGACAAACCCTTGTCAGAGATGCTCCAGGTTGATCCTGCATTGAGCAGGGGGCTGGACTAGATGGCCTCCTTGGCACCTCCCAACTCTGTGATTCTGTGAGTTGTCAACATCGTAAATATTGACACTGACCACAAGGTTCAGGTATATACTGTAACATAAATAATATTCAATGTATTTACTGTCTTCCTCATGCAACAATAAAACATTAAAAAAAACCTCCAGGACTTTTCGATGCTTTTTGGAAAGTGAGCCATGTTAGATACAGATGTCTCGTACACAGGTGTAAAAACATCTGAAACAATAGTTGTTGGGTGTCGTGGTCGCCGATTTTATGACATGAATCATTAGAAATGTCACGTCATGACACATTTACCTGTGGTGCCTAGGAGTCTATGGAGGTGACCTTGCACACAGAAATCGAATCCGGCGCAAGTGGATTTAGTGTGGCCGGTGGAGGAAACGAAGGAATATTTGTGAAGAAAGTGCTCAAGGAGTCCTCAGCGTCAAAGTTATTCAGTCTGAGAGAAGGTACAGTGTTATTATATGATCATTTGTTTTTATCCTGTTTTCTGGGGAAATAGTCATTAAATCTGATTTTTAGACGTTGAACTAATTCATTCACATCTTTTTTCCCCCCCACTGTACATTCTAACACTTGAGAACTTCCTGTGTGGGAAAGCAAAGTAAGGGGTGATGGACGAATAGCTGTAGATCTGAATCTGGACATTTTAATTAATCATCTTCTTGAGGTTCCTTATTACCAGGGGTCATTTCGTAGAAAAAGAGGTGCAGGAGCTCATTAGCATAACTCATTAGCATAACTTATTTGCAAACTAATTCATTCACATCTTTTTTCCCCCACTGTACATTCTAACACTTGAGACCTTCCTGTGTGGGAAAGCAAAGTGAGGTGTGATGGACAAATTGCTGTAGATCTGAGTCTGGACCTTTTAATTAATCATCTTCTTCAGGTTCCTTATTACCAGGGGTCATTTTGTAGAAAAAGAGGTGCAGGGGCTCATTAGCATAACTTATTTGCATATGCCACACCCCCTGACATCACCAGAAGTGTGTCAGAAG
>NW_015163138.1:427495-434745 GCF_001447785.1 Gekko japonicus
GGAGGGTGGGGTTTGCGGGAGGGGAGGGGCCTCAGCAGGGTACAATGACCTCAGATCAGGTCCACCCTCCAGAGCAGCCATTTTCTCCAGGGGGACTGGTCTCTGTCATCTGGAGATCAACCGTTATTGCAGGAAAGCTCCAGGCCCCACCTGAACGCTGGTAACTCGAGCTGTAGAGGAGGAGGAGATTGGAGGAGGAGGACCCGCCCTTCACTACCCAAAGGTGTCTCAGAGCAGCTTACAAACGCCTTTCCCTTCCCCTCCCCACAACAGACACCCTGTGAGGCAGGTGGGGCTGAGAGAGCTCTGACGGAAACTGCTCTTTTTCAAGAACAGCTCTTATCAGAGCTAAAGCTTGCCCAAGGTCATCCAGCCAGGTGCAAGTGGAGGAGTGGGGAATCAAACCTGGTTCTCCCAGATTAGAGTCCGCGCACTTAACCACTACACCAAACCGGCTCTGATTTCAGGTAACCGAAAACCAGATGCTTGATGGGAATATAGGAATTCTGAATTTAGGGATGTGAGGTTGAAGTTGCTGGGCTTGCATCTTTTGACACGGTTGCCAAGATAGTCAGGTGTGGCTACACACTCTGTGTGACCTACGACACAAAGACATGCGATGCATTTCATGGTTGTGAAAGGAATCTCTGTGCAACCTGAAAAACTGGCTTGTGGGATATTGTCTCTAAGCAATGGCTGATCTTGACTACTTCGTTTCCTGTTCTGTGGATAAGGCCCTCTGGATAACGCTAACCAAGCTTTACTTATGTTATCTAGAGTCTCTGTCCCAGATTAGAGTCCGCACACTTAACCACTACACCAAACTGGCTCTGATTTCAGGTAACCGAAAACCGGATGCTTGATGGGAATATAGGAATTCTGAATTTAGGGATGTGAGGCTGAAGTCGCTGGGCTTGCATATTTTGACAGGGTTGCCAAGGTAGTCAGGTGTGGCTACACACTTTGTGTGACCTACGAGACAAAGACATGTGACGCATTTCATGATCACGTCGTCTTCTTTATTGTTCAATTTCTGCAATGGCTGATCTTGACGACTTCGTTTCCTGTTCTGTGGATAAGGCCCTCTGGATAACGCTAACCAAGCTTTACTTATGTTATCTAGAGTCTCTGCCCGTGCAAGTCAACTTCCATAAGGAGGGAAACTGGTTCTATCCAAAAGCCTCACAGTTTAGCCCATAAGGAAATCTTTCTTTCTCTGCCAAACCTAAGGATTAGTTCACATGACCAGATAAAGCTGTTTTATGCATCATTAGATGAATGTTTTTTCCCCAAACACTGGAGAGTATGCCCTTGCAATTTGATAAGTGTGAATGGCTAAAGTGTACTTACAGTGTAGGCCAGTGCTATGTCCATAGAAGTATCCCCCAAGATTCCACATACCACAGACTAATTATGCATCGAGGCTCTCATGAGCAAGTTGTAGAAACTAGAGTGTCAGTAACATTGGAATATGGATTTCGGAATCACATAACAGGGTACTTTCAACGGGATATTTCATTCCCAGGGGTTCTAAATGCACTTTGGCAGCATGCTCTGAGCATGAGACGATGGCGTGCTCTTTCTTAATAAACCGGGAACCAATAAACCAGCTTTAATGTTTTGAAACTCTGTTATTTGCTGCTTCCTGGCAGGCGACCAACTTCTGAGTGCCACCATATTTTTTGACAATATCAAGTATGAAGACGCGCTCAAGATTTTGCAGTATTCCGAGCCATACAAAGTACAGTTCAGCCTTAAGAGAAAGCTCAGTGGGAAGGAGGATCTGGAGACGATGCCTTCTGCGACACTATCCAAAAAGGAGAAATTAAGCCAGGTAATGCGCTTCTGTGAAACGATACTTAGGGCCGAGCTGTGAGCCACGGGAGGATGGTTTCGTTTTGTTTAATGCAATTTTCGCACTGCATTTTTCAGGGGAAGTGCAGTTGGCGGGAACATGGTCTCTTCGGCAGGGGTTATATATAGGTAGGCTCTGGTTTTTGCTACAGGTCTTCGACTGTTCAGGAGGCCTGCAGAGGCCCAGGAGTCAGCTCCCCCAGAATGCCCACCTCCATTCTTGCAAAAGGAGCAGGTTTTCCATTTATTTTGCCAGTTCACAAATTTATATAGCTCTTTTACCCCGAAAAGGCTTTCAAAACAGTTTAATGGTTAAAACCGTTTCAATGCAATATTATGTTTAAAAACCCTCAGCAGATCTACAAAACCTATCATACCTTGTAATAATAAAGTGCTGGACTCCGCCAAACCCTCAGCAGATCTACAAAACCTATCGTACCTTGTAATAATAAAGTGCTGGACTCGCTCCCCAAGCAGCCAAGCTGACCATGAAATAAGCAGATATAGCTTGTTCACAGTTAAGGCAAAGGCCTCTACTTACTGCGGTGGGTCAAGTGGTTAAGACGCTGAACTGCAGGCTGTGGAAGGTCAGTAGTTCAGCAGTTTGAGACCCGGGTTGCCGCATGACGGAGTGAGCTCCTGTCTTTGGCCCCAGCTCCTGCCAACCTAGCAGTTCGAAAGCAAGAAATTGCAAGTAGATAAATAGGTACCACTTCGGTGGGAAGATAACAGCGTTCCGTGCGCCTTGGTGTTTAGTCATGCCGGCCACATGACCACGGAAACGTCTTCGGACAGCGCTGGCTCTTCGGCTTTGAAACGGAGATGAGCACCGCAACCCTAGAGTTGGACTCGACTAGCAGAAGACCTTTTGGGATTGGCCCCCATTCCCCGCCACCCTTTTTCAAGCCAGCAGTAGAAATATTGGAGGTGACGGTCGCCAGCGTCGGCACATCACGCCGTGTAACTTCCAGCATGAAACTGGAAGTGATGTCCTTACATTGCGCCTGTGCTCTGGAATTCTAGCTTGGGGCAACTCGTAGAGCATTGGGGCAATGAGATGATGTTCTGGTGCCAAAAGTGACATGGCATGTCACTCCGATGCCAATGCAATTGTCCTCGCCCCAGGATCTCCTGGTGGGCCCCCAAGGCTCCCTTGGTGGGTTGCCAGCTGCAACTGGCAACCCAATTTCACAAATTAAATCAAAGGGGGGGGGTGGCCTCTCTGAACAGTCTGATGAGAGCTGAATTGCTCCAGGAGGCAAGGAATGACGAGAACAGTTAAAATAAGTTAAATGAAGGGAATGGGGAGGAACTATTAGCCTGATCAGACTGCTGATATAATCTTGGAAGAAGAAATTGCAGGGAACAAGCAGAATGTCCCAATTGTTGCCATCATACCTCAGTGGGTCTCCCGTGTCCTCCCAACCAACTGTAGCAATCGGCAGTCCCACCAGTCACTGAAAACAGATTGTTGTTGTTGTTCAGTCGCACAGTCGAGTCCGACTCTTCACGACCCCATGGACCAGGTCACGCCAGGCCCTCCTGTCTTCCGCTGTCCTCTGAAGTTCGCTCAATTTCATGTTCATTGCATCGATGACACTGTCCAACCATCTCATCCTTTGCCGTTCCCGTCTTCTTTGACCTTCAATCTTTCCCAGCATCAGGGACTTCTCCAGTGAGGGCTCCCTTCTAATTGGGTGGCCAAAGTATTTGCGCTTCAGTTTCATTATCTGGCCTTCCAGGGAACAGTCAGGGTTGATTTCTTTTAGGATTGACTGATTTGATCTTCTTGCAGTCCAAGGGACTCTCAAGAGTCTTCTCCAGCACCATAGTTCAAAAGAATCTATTCTTCGGCGCTCGGCCTTCCTTGTAGTCCAACTCTCGCAGCCACACATGACTACTGGGAATACCATTGCTTTGACCATGCGGACTTTTGTTGGCAGGGTGATGTCTCTACTTTTTATCATGCTGTTTAGGTTCGCCATTGCTTTCCTCCCAAGGAGCAGGCGTCTTTTAATTTCATGGCTGCTGTCATTTTCCCTGCCTCCAGAAGGAGGCAAAGGAAGAAAGATGAGAAACAGAAAGCTAATTCCACAGCGTCCACGCAACTGCTGAAAAGGCCTTGCGCTTGGTGGACTTTATTCTCGCGTACACTTAAGAAGGGCCTCACTCACGATGGTTCCTCTGGGAGCCAGAACGTCCCAAAGAACCTTTGGGCTCACGCTGTTAGGGTTTAAAAATGTCAGAATTAGCACTTTGCCTTCTGCCTGGAACAAGAGAGGAAGGCTGTGCAAATTCTGGAGCGCCAGTGTAATTTTCCTCCCTTCTCACTCCCGTCCCGCTTCAATACACTGTACCTTCGCTAAAAATCCTCGGTAGAATGGCACCACATACAGTGCATAACGGCGCAGTCCAGAAGTCCTCAAGATATGGCTTAACAAGGGCAGTTTGTTGCAACAGCAGGCACACCCAGTGGGTCGGGTGACGCGGATCTAAGGCATTTCTGGCCACAGACATCACCCAATGTTCTGGTAGCAAAGTGAGATCTAAGAGAACCACCAAGCCTCCAGTCGGTTCCTTTTCAGTGGGTGTAATCCCATCCAGAGCAGGTCTTTCCTTTGCTAACCACTCTGCAGAATCTCACCACCATCTCTCTCTCATCTTCACTGTGCTGTAGACTGATTGCCCCTCGTCTAGTGCTGTGCCATCCTCAGGAGATACCCTCCTGAGGCCGTGATGTTATGGGTGGATAATCTGTGGGCAATGCTGAATGAACTCCATGGACCCAGAGGGAAAACGAATTACGATTGCCCAGGATTCAGTGCCTCCCTTTGCTAATCTGCCCAGCCCCACAAAGAACAGCACTGGACTAAGAATGCAAAGCGGGGGGAAAGGCAAACCATTTAAAAAATACCTAGAACCTGCCCTGTCCTGGATAGCCCAGGCGAGCCGGATCTCATCCAATCTCAGAAGCTAAGCAGGGTCGACTGTGGTTAGTATTTGGATGGGAGACTTCCTTGGAATACCAAGTCGGGAGGACAGGGGCTGGCTTTATTCAGCCCGCCTCTCTGAATATCCTCCGGGTCCCCAGTAGGGGTCAGTCACCAGAGGTTGCCATGACTTCCAGGTGCAGACACACTTGTGCCCATGCACACACAAACAAAATACACACACCAAAAAAAGCAGAACCCAACAGAAAACATACAATGTTGTTTTCCTGATTTATGAGGCTGCTTTTCACAGAGCAGAATCTGTATTGCTTTTCAGTCGTTTATAGTGCAGCGTCTACTGCACCCAACCCTGACTGTGGGTCATACAAGTTAGGGGGAGCTGCAACCTCTTGGCTCATTCTTTCCCGCGGAGCTTCCTCTCGCAAGACAAAGCACTGCACAAGTTGGTTTCGCTTCAGATGTGTGTCTAAGTACTGGGCTCTACTGGTAGCAGGAGCTCCTTTGCATATTAGGCCACACACCCCTAGTGTAGCCAATCCTCCAAGAGCTTACAGAGCTCTTCTTACTGGGGCTACTGTAAGCTCTTGGAGGATTGGCTACACTAGGGGGGCGTGGCCTAATATGCAAAGGAGCTCCTGCTACCAGTAGAGCTTATGATTGTTTTGCAAAGCTTCATGATGTACTGGTTGCAACTATATGTCATGTACTGTTCTGGAAATATATTGTGAAAGACCGCATTTTAAAAAATGTGAGTTACTTCTGCTTTCTCGGGGGTCCCCAACTCGGTGCCTCTAGTGCCAAACAAATATTTTTAGCCATTGAAGATCTGATTGGCTGTGCAGATTAAAATCATGTCGTTTCAGCAGCAGCTGCCACCACCGGGTGATTTTATTCTCTCTCACCGCTCTCTCCCAGTGTATTTTTAAAGTACCACTTTTCTCTCCCGTAGTTGGGCTTCCCCTGTGTGGTTGGCTCTGCTTCCTGTGGCAGCCATTTTGTGGTTGTGCCCACCACCTAGTGTCCGGCTCAAAAAGGCTGGGGACCCCTGTGATAACTTGATGAAATCCAAAGGAAAACATTACATGGGAGATGTGCAGGCTCCAGAACTTAAGAATTTAAGAAGAGCCCTGCTGGATCAGACCAGTGGTCCATCTAGTCCAGCTTCCTGTCTCACACAGTGGCCAGCCAGTTCCTCTGGAGGGCCAGGGCAGAGAGGTTGAGGCCTACATAAGAACATCAGAAGAGCCCTGCTGGATCAGACCAGTGGTCCATCTAGTCCAGCCTCCTGTCTCACACAGTGGCCAGCCAGTTCCTCTGGAGGGCCAGCCACAGGGCAGAGAGGTTGAAGCCTACATAAGAACATCAGAAGAGCTCTGCTGGATCAGACCAGTGGTCCATCTAGTCCAGCCTCCTGTCTCACACAGTGGCCAGCCAGTTCCTCTGGAGGGCCAGCCACAGGGCAGAGAGGTTGAGGCCTACATAAGAACATCAGAAGAGCCCTGCTGGATCAGACCAGTGGTCCACCTAGTCCAGCATCCTGTCTCACATAGTGGCCAACCAGTTCCTCTGGAGGGCCAGCAACAGGGCACGGAGGCCGAGGCCTTCCCCTGATGTTGCCTCCTGGCTCTGGGATTCAGAGGATTAGTGCCTCTGATTGTGGCAGTTTCCCTCAGTCACCATGACTAGTAGACACTGATAGACCTCTCCTCCATGAATCTATCTAACCCTCCTTTAAGGCTGTTTATTCCTGTGGCCATCACTACATCCAGTGGCACCGAATTCCACATTTAAATCACTCTGTGTAAAGAAGCACACAGAAGTACACGGACTGCAAGTATCACTTCTAGTTAGGGTCGCCACCTCTGATTTGGGAAATTCCTGGGGATTTTGAGAGTGGAGCCTGGGATTGGCAGAGTTTGGGGAAAGGAAGAGAGCTCATGAGCTGCCATAGAGGCTGCCTTCCAACAGGGAAACGATCTCTGTAGTCTGCATTCCAGCCTGTAACTACAGAAGAACTCCAAGTTCCACTTGGAGGTTGGTAACCCTACTGAAAAATAAATGATGTTAGCTGAATCGCACAGTAACTGTGCATTCAGCTGGCGATATCTCTCGTTCAAAATCCAAAGGTGCTGTGAGAGTAATATCCATAGTTAGTAGTTCAACTTGCCATTTAGATTTGGGTAAATCTCAACCTCTTGCCTTGAGCAAAGGTTCTCCCACAGTCGTTATGTCCCACTAGTGCTACAGTTTCTTGCGGTGTTTCATTGCAATTGCAAGTTGATATGAAACCTAAGGCGCTTTCACACACCCTGGATAATTCAGTCCGCTTTGAACACACTTTAGAAATTATTTTAAGAACATAAGAGAAGCCAATGTTGGATCAGGCCAATGGCCCATCCAGTCCAACACTCTGTCACACAGTGGCCAAAAATACCAAGTGGCCCA
>NW_015163138.1:434779-440236 GCF_001447785.1 Gekko japonicus
ACAGGAACGGAGTTCCGGCTGGCTCCCAAGTTGGCCACACCCAGCAGGAACTCATTAGTATAATAGGCCACATCCAACAGCAGAAACTCATTAGGATTGGCTATATTAGGGGTGTGTGGCCTAACATGCAAAGGAGTTCCTGCTACAAAAAAAGCCCTGGGTTTTGACAACAAACAAGATAAACAGAATAAGAAGCAAAAGGTGGGTGTGGCTGGATCACCACACTTCTAGCAACATGGGAATGCAGCTTAATATGCTAATGAGCGGTGCAGTCAGGGGTGTGGCCTAATATGCTAATGAGTTTCTGCTTCTGAGTGTGGCCTATTATGCTAATGAGTTCCTGCTGGACTTTTTCTACAAAAAAATCCTGCCAGGTGCCATCAGGAGGTCCAGCAGTGGGGCTAGGATACCAGAAGCCCTCCCACTGTTGCCCCCCCAAGCACCCAGAATACAGAGCATCCCTTGCCCCATTTGCCATTTCACACAGTAAAATTCAGTTGTAAAGTGCATTGGAAGTGAACTGGAGGTGCACTATTCAGCATGTGTGGAAGTGCTACTAGTCTTCTAGAAACAGTGGCTCAAAAAAATGGAGTGATTCTGCCTCTTCGTTCCAAATGAAGCTGAGAATAATTCTTTTGTAGACGGAATGATAATAAAGTAATCGAATGTAATTTAAAGGCATCTGTAAGCAAGATCCCTGTGTCTGGATCATCATTGAATAGAAACCCGAAACACATTAAAAAAGAGGTGCGGGAAATAATCGTTTCACTTAATCAACCCAAAACGAGAAGTGTGTGTGTAATTCAAAGGCTAAAGCCACTTCCACAAGTAGCAACCTTGACCACCTTTCTATCCCTTTATATTTCTGCCTTACAACTTAGAGTAGATACTAGAAGCCTTGCACATAGGGTCCTGGGGGGAAAGACAGTTGCGGAGAAAGCATTATGAATCGCAGCATGTGATACTGTATAAACATTTCCTGGAGCTGATATTAAAACTTCTCTCTCTTCCAGGGAAAGGAAACATTGGAAGTATCCGAAAAGACTACCACAGAAGAAGACAAAGCCAATTTGATTGTAAAACAAAGAGTGGGAAGACAAAAACGACCAAAGAAGGACAGACTCTCCTGGCCGAAATTCCAATCAATCAAAGGGAAAAAGATGCTGGGACAAAGACGATCTCGTAGCACATCAGATGCATATGAGCCTGCTATTCCAGATGTCTCCCCAACAAGCACCGACACTGAATTCCCACCAGAAGAAATGCATGCTAAGGTTAAAAAAGGAAGCCAAAGGAAATTAAAATTCCCGAGCATTGGATTCAAGATATACAGAAGTAAGCAAGAAACAGAAGAGAAGTCTAAATTGGAAGAAAAAGTATTCACAGAGTATCAATATGGTACCACAGAGGACCCCTCAGAGATCATAACAGTAGACGATTCCACCTCTTGGGCACAGGATAACAAGACAAAAGAACACTATGAGGCAAAAAAAGATACCACAACACCAGAACAGGAACTGACTTCTCACACAAAAAAGTGCCCCGAAGTTGAAATCACTATTAAAAAACCAAAGGAGAAGAAACAGAAATCAAGAGGAACAACGAAACCAGAGTCTACGATTGTAACATCGCAGATACCACCTTCTGCAATAGAAATAAAAGATTCACCGACAAAGCAGCCGTCATTTCCAAAGATTCGAAAAAAGAAACACAGGGGATCTATGGAAAAAATACAAAGCAAAACAACAGGGGATTATGAGCAAAGAGAAATGCAAATAGATGTTAAGGATGGCGCAACAGGATTAACGTATCAAGTGAAACAAGAGGTTAAAATCACACCACCACCTCATGAAGCTAATATCACAACAGGGTTGGTCTCAGATCTCAGGGCCCCAGACCTTCAGATTGACGTACCATCCACTGAGATGACTCTTCATGGCAGTGAGGCAAAACTAGAAGGTGGAGATATAAAGATCAAAATGCATAAGTTCCAGATGCCAAAGTTTGGCATTTCCCTCCCCAAAGGGAAAGCCGCTGTTGAGGGAGAAATCACCATACCTTCCATAGAGACGGAAGTTCCCAAAACAGAACTCAAAGGCGAGGTGACAGTGCGATCCGTCGAGATGGGCATGAAGACATCAGGACCACACATTGAAGGCCCAAGCATGGAAGTGGAGGTCGGTGGAAAGGACAAAATGAAAATGCCAGATGTTAAGATGCCCAAAATAAAGGGGCCCCAGGTGGGTGTCACCCTGCCAAAGGTCGAGAGAGACAGGTCCCTTCCCAAAGTTGAAGTCGAAGTGCCAGAAGGTGAAGTATCTGTCAAGATGCCAGAAGCGGAAGGCAGCATCGAGGGAGGTGGGATGAAGATGTACATGCCAAAATTCAAGATGCCCAGCATGGGCTTCTCCAAACCAGAAGTCAAAGGCCCCAAAGTTGATGTTGACCTCAGTGCACCCAAGCCTGACGTCACCCTTCCATCCACTGACCTCAGCATCTCCAAACCTGAATTAAAAACGGGAGAGCTTGCAGCCGACATCAGCATCTCTGGCCCTGAGGTGAAGTTCCCGACAGGACAGGCCTCCTTGGAGCTCAAGGCCGTAGACTTCCAACTGGAGGCACCCTCGGTTGACATAGGCGTGGAGGGCACTGAGGGCAAGCTTGAGGGCATGGACAGGAAGTTCAAAATGCCTAAATTCCAGATGCCAAAATTTGGCATTTCCCTTCCAAAAGGCAAAGCCGCTGTCGATGGGGATATCACTGTACCTTCCGTAGACGTGCAGATCCCCAAAGCAGAACTGAAAGGCGAAGTAACGGTGCCATCCGTCGAGACGGGCATAAAGGTAACGCGACCCCACATTGAAGACTCGAGTGTGGAAGTGGAGGTCGGTGAGATGGGCAAAATGAAAATGCCAGATGTCAAGATGCCGAGTGTGAAGAGGCCCAAAATAAAGGGCCCCCAGGTGGGCGTCACCCTATCGAAAGTCGAGGGAGACGTGTCCCTTGCTAAAGCTGAAGCCGAACTCCCAGAAGGAGAAGTCTCTGTCAAAGTGCCCGAAGCAGAAGGCAGAATTGAGGGAGGTGGGATGAAGTTACACATGCCAAAATTCAAGATGCCCAGCATGGGCTTTTCCAAACCAGACGTCAAAGGCCCCAAAGTTGATGTGGATCTCAGCGTACCCAAGCCTGAAGTCAGCCTTCCATCCACTGACCTCAGCATCTCCAAACCTGAATTGAGAACAGGAGAGCTTGCGGCTGACATCAGCGTCTCCGGACCTGAGGTGAATATCCCTGCTGGCCAGGCCTCCTTGGAATTCAGGGCCCCAGACTTCCACCTGGAGGCACCATCGGCTGAGATACCTGTGAAGAGCGGTGAGGCCATGCTTCACGGTGTGGATGGGAAGTTCAAAATGCCTAAGTTCCAGATGCCCACGTTTGGCATTTCCCTTCCCAAAGGGACAGCCACTGTCGACGGGGATATCACCGTACCTTCTATAGACGTGCAGATCCCCAAAGCAGAACTGAAAGGCGAAGTGACAGTGCCATCCATCGAGACAGGCATAAAAGTAACCAGACCCCACATTGAAGGCCCGAGTGTGAAGGTGGAGGTCGGTGAGACGGGCAAAATTAAAATGCCAGATGTCCAGATGCCGAGTGTCAAGATGCCCAAAATAAGGGGGCCCCAGGTGGGTGTCACCATGCCGAGAGTCGAGGGAGATGTATCCCTTCCCAAACTTGAAGCCGAACTACCAGAAGGAGAAGTCTCTGTCAAGGTGCCCGAAGCAGAAGGCAGCATTGAGGGAGGTGGGATGAAGTTACACATGCCAAAATTCAAGATGCCCAGCATGGGATTCTCCAAACCAGAAGTCAAAGGCCCCAAAGTCGACGTGGACCTCAGCGCACCCAAGGTTGATGTCACCCCTCCATCCGCTGACCTCAGCATCTCCAAACCTGAATTGAAAACAGGAGAGCTTGTAGCCGGCATCAGCGTCTCAGGACCTGAAGTGAAGATCCCAACAGGCCAGGCCTCCTTGGAGCTCAAGGCCCCAGGCTTCCAATTGGACGCACCCTCGGTTGACATAGGTGTGGAGGGCACTGAGGGCAAGCTTGAGGGTGTGGATGGGAAGTTCAGAATGCCTAAGTTCCAGATGCCCAAGTTTGGCATTTCCCTTCCAATAGGCAAAGCCGCTGTCGAGGGGGATATCACCGTACCTTCTGTAGAGGCGGAGGTCCCCAAAACAGAACTGGAAGGTGAAGTGACAGTGCCATCCGTCAAGACGAGCATAAAGGTATCAGGTCCCCACATTGAAGGCCCGAGTGTGGAAGTGGAGGTCGGTGAGAAGGGCAAAATGAAAATGCCAGATGTCAAGATGCCGAGTGTCAAGATGCCCAAAATAAAGGGGCCCCAGGTGGGTGTCACCCTATCTAAAGTCGAGGGAGACATCTCCCTTCCCAAACTTGAAGCTGAACTGCCAGAAGGAGAAGTCTCTGTCAAAGTGCCCGAAGCAGAAGGCAGAATTGAGGGAGGTGGGATGAAGATGCACATGCCAAAATTCAAGATGCCCAGCATGGGCTTCTCCAAACCAGAAGTCAAAGGCCCCAAAGTCGACGTGGATCTCAGCGTACCCAAGCCTGAAGTCAGCCTTCCATCCACTGACCTCAGCATCTCCAAACCTGAATTGAAAACGGGAGAGCTTGCGGCCGACATCAGCGTCTCAGCACCTGAGGTGAAGATCCCTGCAGGCCAGGCCTCCTTGGAACTCAAGGCCCCAGACTTCCAACTGGAGGCACCATCAGCTGAGATACCTGTAAAGAGTGGCGAGGCCATGCTTCACGGTGTGGATGGGAAGTTCAAAATGCCTAAGTTCCAGATGCCCACGTTTGGCATTTCCCTTCCCAAAGGAACAGCCACTGTCGACGGGGATATCACCGTACCTCATAGATGTGCAGATCCCCAAAGCAGAACTGAAAGGCAAAGTGACAGTGCCATCTGTCGAGACGGGCATAAAAGTACCCAGACCCCACATTGAAGGCCCGAACATAGCAGTGGAAGTCACGGAGAAGGGAAAAATGGAAATGCCTGATGTCAAGATGCCCAAAATAAAGGCCCCCCGAGTAGGAATCACCCTCTCGAAAGTCGAGGGAGAATTGTCCCTTCCCAAAGTTGAAGCCGAACTGCCAGAAGGAGAAGTCTCACACAAGGTGCCCGAAGCGGAAGGCAGAATCGAGGGAGGCGGGATGAAGATGCACATGCCAAAATTCAAGATGCCCAGCATGGGATTCTCCAAACCAGAAGTCAAAGGCCCCAAAGTCGACGTGGACCTCAGCGCACCCAAGGTTGATGTCACCCCCACTGACCTCAGCATCTCAGCACCTGAGGTGAAGATCCCAACAAGCAAGGCCTCCTTGGAGCTCAGGGCCCCAGCCATCCAACTGGAGGCACCATCGGCTGACATA
>NW_015163139.1:0-9675 GCF_001447785.1 Gekko japonicus
CAATTTCCCACTTGAAGCCACGCGGCCGCGTGTTGACCTGCGGCTCCTCAAAAAACAGGATCACAAAACCGTGGGGAAAATTGGGCGAAGCCGTGGGTCAAAACGTGGCCGCGTGGCTTCAAGTGGGAAATTGACCAATAGAAGCGGGGCAAAGGGAGGCGCGACCGCGGAGCAGCTCTTGTGTAAAATCGGTCAGAGCCAGAACAGTGGTAAATCATGTTGCGGTGTGTCAGAGATAGGAATCTCTTTAATCCTGATATTTGTTCAAAAATTGTTGCTGTGACACAGATTGCCACTAAGGATGTACAAAACCAAAATGTTCTGTCCATTTTGGCACAGTTTGTTTTAGGAGGACTACAGCCTATTTTTTTTAAAAAATGAGAGAACTCATAAGATAATGTGTGCATATTTATTCCAAGAAGAACCTCAAATGACCTCCATGGATTTTGAGCAACTGCTGTTCATCAGGGAAATCTATAAAAGGCGCACGTGTGTGACAAACATACAGACAGTTACACATATGGTTTCAAGAAGATAGACATTTTTGGTAGTTCCTTCTCAGTTATGAGAGTCCTTCCCACATCGGTATCACCAAAATACCTTTCAGAGGCATTGTAAAACCTCCTTTTAGTTGGTTGACCTTTGGGACTCGGAATTAAATCAGGAAAGGATAGGGAAATGTAACTGAAGATATCTTATCTGATTATTTTCTCAACAACATTTATTTACTGGTGCTTTTAGCATAAAGAAGAAGAATGCCAGGTCCTAGTTCCAAAGAGTTTAGGATGTAAATATTGGTTTAGAGTAGCAAAAACAGAACCAAGAGTCAAAAGGGAGAGATTAAGCAGAAGGCCAGTAGCACACAGACTCACAACATTTATTTCAGCATAAGGTTTTGTGAGTCAGAGCTAATTCTGTCAGACGTATGAAGTGGGGGGATTTGTAAAAAAGCAGATAGATTTAAAATTTCAAGCAACACAAAGGTGGGAGTGGGGAAATATTACAAGAAGAGACCAGTTTGAAATAATAACCAGAGTGGATTAGGACCACTCCCAAGTAATGATAAAATGGGCAGAAGGTAACCTGTGCATGTTTAAGTGCCCTGTATCTTCAGGATGAGTTGGGCTGGTAGGAAGAAACACTCTCATGTAACTAGAAATTATAACAAATAACTAATACAACGAGCATTTTCTTGAAAAGTTCTCTCCAAATATGACATTCTTTTATTTCATACACGCCCTCAATATGCTACACATTCCTGTAGATATTTCTATTAATATACTGTTATTGCTTCAGAGCTTCCTCATGTGATGGAATAAGAAATCTACTATTGAGTGCATGCACGTAGAGAGACTGGAGTAGCTTTTTTACATCATTATCAAATCCCCAAATCATAATCTCTTGGTTGCTTTAGTTGAGCCTTCTACATCTTCAGTAACCTTACTGGATTTAGAAAACACAGACATCGTCATCATATTTTATATTCTACTAGTGAAGTCAGCCAAATCTGAGGATACTTAGGCTGCAGTCAGATGACAGGCTTGGCACGGTCTGACCACACCTCTATTTTATCTGGTGTTATTTGTTTCAGAGAGGTTTGTCCAAACATGCCACCCTTAACCTGCCTCACCATGTGCTCACTCCATGATTGACCATTCAGATTATTGCTATAACCATGGAGGGGAAGGCAACATCCTTTTAAAAAAATGATCTTTCACACATGTGCAGAAGCACTCATTTGTTTTTTTTTAATAAAGATGTTTATACTTCCAAAGATGCTATATTTACTTCAGGTATTCCCAATAGAACTAGATCAAGCAGTTATGAGGAAATGGGATGAACATATTAAAAACTGGGTGTTTGGACAGAAAAAAGCAAGAATGATTTAAAAAACCTAGTATACATGCCCCAAGATGACTTAGGATGGGGGTTACCATGTATACAAGCTTCCTATGATGCATTTCAGCTAAAAATATTGGTGGAGTTAGAATGGAGGAAAGAGGACAAGTGGGTAAGATTGGAATCTGCGATAAATAAGGGAGCAGGAAGTTATGGAATTTATTCTAAAGATTTACGAAAAGAAATAAGACAAGCAGAGGGACCAAGGAAAACAGGTCAGGGTCACTATACCACTCACCTGAGTGACTTATATGACTTTTGCAACTTGGCCTGACTGTTCACAGGGAGAAGCTGCCAGGGGTAGGGAAGGAGGGAAAACTGATGGCCAGTGTGTAGATAGCAGTTTACAATATCATACTAGGATCTGGGAAACCCGAGTTCAAATCCCCACTCTGCCATGGAAGCTTGCTGGGTGACCTTGGATCAGTCAATCTAATCTACCTCAGGGGTTTGTTGTGAGGATAAAGTAGAGGAAAGGAGAATGATGTAAGATGCTTTTGGCCCCCTTTGGGGAGAAAAGTGGGGCACAAATGAAGTAAATAAATAAAGCTGAAGAAGGGAGTGTGTGTATAGATAAACAAAAGGTTGATGGGTGAATGGGAAGGAGAAAAGCTAGCAAGGGAGAGGATATGAGGACTGCCAGGAGGAGAAAAAGAAGAAATAGTGCAGGGAATGGGGAAAAGAAGTGATTCCTGCAAGCCCTTTCAGGTTCCCTGCTTGTGGTGCCTGATTTCCTTGGATCCACTGCTTCAATGTAAATCTACCATAATCTGGTGATTAACCCTTTATAGTCCTAATTGATAGCCCCAGATAAACCCTGAGATACAGCTGGCAGAGTAGTATCAGGGGGAAAATTCTCATCCACCAGGATGGAGAATTGGGTCATGGCCATCATCTCTTAAGAGAAGAGCCTCAGTCTCCTTACCTTTCAAGCAGTGGTGCACTGACTGGTTCAGCCCTGAGGAAAGCTGTCCAACAGAACACCTTTTTACAGACCTTGTTTCTAATTTTTAAGAAGTTTATTCTAAGTACAGAAATGCACAGATGAGGTGAAATTAGCACAGGAAAACACAGAATCTTATAAAGTAAACGTTTTATTTCTAGGTAACTCAAAATATACAATATTTTCCCACGTTCTACGATTTCCTTGTAAGACAAAACAGTCTTCCAAAGGTTAAAGGCTAATAAAGGCTCCTTCTTGCTAGTTCTTATTTTAGGGGTAGAACAGGGGAGGGTATCCTCTCCCCTTGTCAGTCTGAAAGTAGAGGGCAGTAGTTAAGCAGTAGTTAAGCAGTACATCCAAAGACTGCTTGGCCAATGAAACCAGGTGCCTAGGTTCAAATGATTTTGCATTTAGTATTCTGGAACAGCTGTACATCAGAGGTGTCAAAGTGTGTGTGTGTGTGTGTGTGTAAGAGTGTCTCTCAGATAATCATTGATTATGGATCCCCCCCCCCATTTTCCCCATCCCCTAAATAGAAAAGGCCCATCAGGAACTCATTAGCATAATAGGCCACACCCAACATCAGAAACCATTAGCATATTAGGCCACATCCCTGACAGCACAGCTCATTAGCATATTAGGCCACACCCCATGCCTTCCCTTGGCTTGCCTGGGTGCCCCGCAGCTGTGGGGAGCCTGGGCAAGACAGCCCTTGGACAGGATGGGGAAGGCACAGGGAAGCATTTAAATGTCTCCCCAATCCTTCCAGAGCCCCTTCTGGCCTGTCCACTTTGGAGCCGCCGGCGGGGTCGATCTCCAAGCCTTTCCTCTGTAGCCACACACGCAGAGGTTTTGGCTGTAGTGGGAGTGGCCAACTCTGAAGCCACCGGAACTCCGTTCCTGTGCGCTCCTGCCCAAAAATAGCCCTGGTCATCAGAGTGTTTCATAGTTTTCCTTTGATGAAAAATCTTTGGTCCTATGTGACCACCCTTACAAAGAGAAAATGAGTTTATAACCCCAGAGGGCAGAGTCTCACAAAATGGCCCTTTCCATAAAATCTGCTACATACCACTATGCTACTATTTAATTTTTTAAAAATATTGGTATTAAAAAGTGAAGAAAATAATCAAGTTATCTAGATGGGAAGAACGTCCAAAGGGGTGTTCTGCTGAAGCCAAAATAAAGCTACAAATAGCAGAAGGGTGTGAGAGGTGGGGGGATGGGTATTACGAAGAGAGGCCAGAAGGCCAAGTTTCTTTCTTTTTAAAAAAAATATATATATTTTCCAAAAACTACAAGAAAAAAGGAAGGGGAAAACTATAAATTATGGCAGAAAGTAAAGATAACTACTAAACCCCCAAGAGATAATACTTACATTAACATAGCTTAAATTAAAAAGAAATAGATAATTGGTTACATTAAAGGTGATCATTAACACCGCTTCAATGTTTCAAGTGCAGATATTCTGACTTATTAAAGAACATTACAGATAAACGGTTATATATTAGTAAAGAAAAAAACAAGCTTCAGAGAAAGTCAGCATCTCATTTTTTGTTTCTTCTTTCCCTCAAACAATATCCTTGCTTGGGGGCCGCCGCCCCACATTCCGAGTCTTCTCCAGTAAGTGTTTCTTCATCACTTCCCTTATAGCTCTCCTCGTCATCTTCCCCTGATGGTCCACATTGCTGCCGCAAGAATTCACTGGCTTTCATAACAGAGTCATTTTTTTCCCTTTTGTCTTTAAATTTGAAAAGTATGCATTCAGGTATAATCCATTGGTAGGGGATGTTATTCTTTTGTAGAGACAAAGCCAAATCTCTGTATTTTTTTCCTTTTCTTTCTTATTTCAAATGGAATATCTTTCAAAACTCTTATCTCCTAAATGTCAAGGTTAACTGGATTTACTCCTATATCCCTTATCTTTCAAAACAGATTGGCTTTCAGTATGTTTTCACGGTTAGATAAATGTTGACTATTCATTTGTTCTAAATGATTGATGTACCAATTATGTTGTTTATTGCACTTAATAACTTTCATCAAAACTGAAGTGGTTTCAACTTACTTTAACAGTTGTATGTACTTTTAAAACTTCAATTAAAAATGTTGGGGAAAAAAACCTCTTATCTCCTTGCCCTCAATTTTAAGGGTAGTTCCATTTGTTGCCTTTAATGTCTTATCTTCACATGTTTTCTGGATAATCTAACCACCACCTCACCGGGCAGATTATTTTAATTTATGTATTCTGAATATGACCTATAGATCACATCCATCTCGCCTTGTAAAAAATCTGCTTTTAAATCTGCAACCAGTCCCAGAGCATCAATCATAATCTGCTTAAGTTTCTCCCCTTTAGACTCAGTAAACTCCCTGAAATCTCAGAATAAAGCTTGCCTTTTCCGTTTGGAGCTGTAAAAGCTGGGCTTCATCCATATTTCTCTTCTTTTCCATCTCCTGCATTTGTTTTTTAAGCATTTTGGTGTTGGCATCCACTTCTTTGAAATTCTCAGCTGTTTGCTCTGTTTTTTTTAATATTCTCACTTAATTGCTGTTGCTGTGCAGCAAAATTTTCATTGAGCGTCTTCATTTGCTCCAGCAGGGGTCGCAAAGCATCTGTTAGCATCTTAGAGAAGTCTATGGTTACATCCGGTCGCATGACTGCACTCGCTGGGCTGGCACTTCCTGAAGAAAGCTTAGGTTTCTGATGCTTGTCTTTCCCCGTTTTCTTCAGTGACATTTTTGAGGATGTTTACCTTAAGAGTAAAATTGCCAAAAGTCTCTAAAGCCTGCAAATCGCCTAAAAGTCTCTTGTAAGTTCCTTAATATAGTCTCTTTTCGCTTTTAGTTCCACCCCCTTCATGCTTTAAGTCCGTTTTTATTTTCATGGGGGGGTTCCCGCCCCCGCCCCCGCTTCCTTCAAAGGGGACTTTCAGCCAGTTCTCTGATGTTCGCTTCAACCAAACTCACTCTTAATGTAGATCATGTAGATCTCGCCATCAATCATGTACAGAGCTTGACCTCCACACGCTTGTCCTGGTGTGCATCTCTGAGTCCAATGATGGAACACAGTGGTGAGACCATCAGGGCATCAGAGCACCTCAATCCACCAGCAGCATGCCGTGGGAGAGGCGATCTTCAGCGCCCCATGACTGGGAGCCCTTCACGAGGGTTCCGGGGGGGGACATATGATTGCACCCCCTCTCCATCCGCTGGTTCACGGATCATGCCCTCGGGAGCCCCCGAGCGGCACGTCCGCCATTAGATCGCCAAAACCGGAAGACTGAGAAGGCCAAGTTTCTAAGAACATTGGTATGTTGCATCATATTGCAAAACATAGATGAAAACAAGATTCAGACAAAAGAGTAAATAATCCACTCAGAGTGGGTGTGCACCACTCCTAAGAGTTGATGAATTAGTAATTAAAATGTCATCAGTTAATGTTTAGTAAAGTAGAGGTACTTAGAGACAGTGAGGAAACATTGTTGTAAATTTATATTTTGTAAGTATTTTAATTATTTGTAATTGTTTTATTGATTTGTGGTTAGGGTTTAAAATGGTTTTAAAATGTCATTTTATTATATCCATTTTAAATTGTTAGCCAACTTGTAAGGGCAGAAATACAAATTTTGTAAAAAAAATAAAATACAAAAAATACAAAATTAGAGTTGCCAACTTCCAGGTGGTGGCTGGATGTCTCCTGGGACTATGATTGATCTCCAGGTGACAGAGACCAGTTCACCCAGAGAAAATGGCTGCTTTGGAAGGTGGACTCTATGGCATTATACGTCACTGAAGTCCCTTCTCTTCCCAAACCCTACCTTCCTCAGTCTCCACCTCCAAAACCTCCAGGTACTTCCCAACCTGGAGCTGGCAACCCTAATACATAATACATATATGTCATAAATATTATGACATACTGTGGAGCCATATGGGAAGTGCCAATTCTGGGGGCTGGGCAGACAGTGCCTAGTGCCCCCCTTCTGACCGCTCACTTCCCTTTCTACCCACCCATCTGCATGTCCCTACACCAGACTGTGCATCCTGCCCCTGCTCACAAGCCTTTTTGCTGCCTGCACACATAGCTGCCTGCATCACATTCATGCCCTTTCCCCTACAGCATTTGCTGGAGTGCACAGCTTTTAGTACACTCCATGTAGTTCCTCATCAGTGCTGGGAACTTTGGAACTATGAGTGGTGAAGCACTTGCAAGCAAATGGGCAACAAAGGACATGCAGACAGGGGGTATGGTAGATGGGGGGTCAGCAAGAGTGGGCCCCACCAGAATTTCTGGACCTGGCAGTTGCCCCACTTCCAGGTATGCTGATGCCAGCACTGTATACAGGCAGTAGTGCTATTGATTTGATGGTCTTTAGCTCTCAAGTAGTTATGGGTGATAAAGTCCCAAAGCACAATAGTTTGCTGCCCCATGGCATTACCAAGGATGAAATTCCTGATGGCTATAGACCATCTTTGTGTAGAATGTTGATGTAGAGTGGGCAAAATGGTGTTCTGAGGAAGATCAAAAGTGGGCTGTAGTTTTCTTCAGAAAGTCTGTCTCCTGAAAACACTGGTATTGCAGGAGCATGAGTGTCCAGGATTCCCTATTTTGTGGAGGTTAGATAACAAAACCAGTAGCTCTCGGTCAAGGCTCCTGGAGTGTTTCTGTGAAGCTTTGGTCCTGTAGGCTCCAAACTTCCTTATGGTATTCCCCAGGCTGCAAACTTCCTTATGGTATTCCTCAGAGGAGTCTGAAGCTAATAAATGTGGTGTAGTAAAATGAGCCGCTTTTCAGCCTCCTGCTTATAATCATATTTGTTCACTTCCACATTACCATCCTTCGTCATTTGCTTTGACAATAAAGACCATGTTGTTTCTGAGACTGTAGATGGCCTTGCCTTCTGCAAGGCTGAAATTATGGGGTAACTGTCCACAATTTCAGCTAAAGCATGAGGACAGAAATAGTTAATATACCTGAGGGTGAGCTCTGATTCATGAAAGCTTATGCTGAAATAAATTCTCTTCTCTAAAATATTACTGTACTTTATTTTACTGAATGTAAAAGGCCAGTCTGGAATTTGGACTATCTGGGGAGTCTACAGGAAGCCTTTTTTTTCCTGAAATGCCAAGGACAGTTGCTACAAGTTAGTGTACTGATCAGCACTAAGGTCGAAGTATTCCTTCAGTGGAGGTAATGGAAATAAGCCCCCTGATCACTGCAGTAGTTTATGTGGATCAGAGTTTCTGAAACAGGATAGCTTCTTCTGCTTAGCTCTGCTTGCTCAGTTAGACTGACAATAATACTGCTAGGTGAGATGATGGCAGTTTATTCAGATATTAATAGTGACTTGGTTTTGTGATCAAAATGATACAGTAAATTGGATTTTTGATTATACCAAACATCAGCAGGGATCAATGTTTTTCAATGTACCCGAAGAAGTGTGTATGCACACAAAAGCTAATACCCAGAATAAATCTTTGTTGGTCTTAAAGGTGTCAATGGACCCAAACTTTGTTTTGCAGCTTCAGACCAACACGACTACCCACCTGAATCTATCAGCAGGGATCATGATACACTCAGCTATTGGCCTCAATCAACAACTAAACTTACTGGGATAAAATACTTGTAAATTGGCAACTTTTTTAAAGAAAATGAAAAACATATTAAAAACTGAGAATACACATCACTGAACGCTACCACGACACAATCATATGTTTCTATGGGTCAAATATGACATCAGGATTTAGTGTAGTGACCATGTCCAAATGAACATGAAAAAATAAACTGGACATTCAGATACCAGGAGAAATTGTGTTTATTGTATATTAAAAAGTTATGATTGATTTTTCTAGTTGGAGCAGGGTTGTCTCCTCTCCCAGAGAAATGGGAAAGTGGCACAGATCATGCAAACAAAATTATTTTAAACAGATACAGAGTTAAAATGCCTTTTGCCTAGAATACAAGGGTGGTGATAAAAAAATACCAGTCCTAAGTAAAGTCAACATATGGTTTCTGATTCCATTTAGATCAGTCATAATTCCAAATTTGTGTGGGGGAATAACAATACTACAAGGGAATGAGAGGAAATAAAACACTGTAAAATGCTATGTACTTTAAAATGAGCGATGAATCCCTTGTGACCATTATTCATGACATTCCGTTTCTGATAAGTAGAATACAGATGTACAGTTTGAGGCCAACACCAAAGCTGGCGCAGGGTCATTTTGTAGAAAAAGAGCTGCAGGAGCTCATTAGCATAACCTATTAGCATATGCCACACCCCCTGACATCACTGGAAGTGTGCACCAGCCCCTCTGACAGGCAGAAGCACCTGGGATCCATTCTTTCCCCCCTCTCCCTTCCCTTCGCCTCCAAGTCGGGTGAAGGAAAAGGGGAGGGGGAGGATCTCAGGGGCTTCTGCCTGACAGAGGTGCTGGCGTGCCCACAGCTAGCCTGGGTGAATTATAGAATCATACACTCATAGAGTGGGAAGGGACCTCCAGGGTCATCTAGTCCAATCCCCTGCACAATGCAGGAAATTCACCAATACCCCCCCCACACCCCAGTGACCCCTGTTCCATGCCCAGAATATGATTTTAAAAACCCTCCAGGATCACTGGGAGCCAAACTGGTCTGGAGAAAAATTGCTTCCTGGCCCCAAAGTGGCGATCAGCATTTCCCAAGAACTAAGCACTGATGCAACCCTTCCTGCTCTACCTCTCGTGATTTGCCTAAGTTCACACAATCAGCATTATGATCCTTTTAAAGTTGAAAGCATGATATAAATGCAAAGGACTATTTGTAAGATTATCTGTAAGACACAAGACTAGGACGCATC
>NW_015163139.1:10431-13923 GCF_001447785.1 Gekko japonicus
CTGCCGCCCCAAGATTCAGGGCTGCCTTGTTAAAGGAGTGCAGAGGCCAGACTCGCAAATGAGAAAAAGCAAGCTCAGGGTTCGTGGGTCGCATTTTGGGCTGTGGAAGAGGAACCGGCTCCATTCCTGGAGTTCTCTCGAGTTCCTGTGCTTTTGGTTTTGCTTTTTGCCAATCCGCCTCCCAAGACTGCTCCAGGTGCTCCGACCTGAGGGCTGCTGGGGGCGGGGCTCGATTGCTCATTACTTGTGGAGCTGAGGCTCAATGTCTCCAGCTGCTCCGCAACCTTCCCTTCCCTTCCCTTGGTTTGCTCGGGGATCCTGAGCAAGCTGGCTGCTGGAGGGAAGGAGAAGCGGTTTAAACCACCTTCACTTCCCTTGGCTTGCTCAGGAACCCCTTTTAGGCTGCTGCAGGCCCAATCAGATTCTCTGATCTGAATGGGCTTCCTGCAGTTCGACCCCATTATATCCTAAGGGCCATTTAAGTCAATGGCGAAAACATAGGGTATATTCATGGGGCTGGAGGGGAGGGGGCTTGAGGGAGAGGCTCCAAAATCACAGGGTAGGTGCTGTAGCCTCTCCCCAAGATACCCTCCATGTTTCAGGAACATTGAACCAGCGGGTCCAATTCTACGGGCCCCCAAACAGGTTGCCCCCATCCCCTGTTTGGGGGCCCGTAGAATTGGACTCCCTGGTCCAATGTTCTTCAAACTTGGTTGGTATCTTGGGGAGAGGCTCCAGCAGCTACCCTGCGATTTTCGTGTTGTGAGACTTGAACACCAGAACAATGTAAATTTCTCATTCCCAGTCTGCCTCTGCTCACAGGGTTTTTTTGCTGAGGATAAAAGTTAAGGAAAGCTGGGGGAGCTGTCCCCCTGTGCGGGCGTCCTCCCCTCGGCGTGGGCGTCGCAACTGCCGCCAAGAACATCAACGGCAGCCATAACTTTTTAAAGAGCCCCTCCCAGAGCTGGGGGGGCCAGAATGACCTATTGCGAGTGATTTGTGAGTGGCATCACAAACAAATTTCCCCTATGAGTCCAAGGCCACCACCCCGGGGCTCAGGGAGGCAAGGGAACGTTTTGCCCCCCCCTTGCGGGCATCGCAGCTGCCGCCAAGAACAGTGACGCCGGGCATAACTTTTTAAAGAGCCCCTCCCGAGAGCTGGGGGAGCCAGAATGACCTCTCGCGTGTGCTCTCGGCCATCACATGCAAGAGGACGAATTTGCCCCTACGAGTCCAAGGCTAACTCCCCTGGGCTCAGGGAGGCAAGGGAACGTTTCACCCCGCCCCTCCCCCCCACGTGGGCGTTGTAGCTGCCTCTGAGAACAGCAACTGCGGCCATAACTTTTTAAAGAGCCCCTCCCGAGAGCTGGGAGAGCCAGAATGACTTCTTGTGGGAGAGATGGAATTTGCCTCTAGGAGTCCAAGGCCACCACCTGTGGGCTCAGGGAGGTGGGGGAACTTTTTGGGGCTCCCCCCCCCACCATGTCCCAACTGATGGCTGGTGGGAGCAGGGGGCGGGGCTTATGTGCCCACCCCCTGGGCTCCTGACTGGCAGAGCGGGTCCAGTCACCACACTCCAGCAGGTACCAAGGCCAGGGTATATGTGTGTGCAGAACAACATTTAAATGAAAAATGTGCTTAAAAAGGCGACCATTCTCTCCACATCATGGATAACACAAATAAACATCACCAACATGGGGTTTTGCATATTTCCAAATCTATGTCCACAGTCTCCAACGTTTCTGGGAAATATGCAGAACATTCACGTATCAACAGGGTATTGCACCATACTGTGCGTACTGATACGGTACTCTCCATTTGGTGACTATGCACATTCACTGCTGGTCCCACAACACTTGGTAGTTGGTTATACGTATGAACAGTTCTTTGTGCCAGTTCTCGACAACGTTCAGCAAATGAACGTACAGCTCTCATGAAAGCCACTATACACCGCGTCAGAACTTCTGTCGCGGTAGCTGAAAGAATCCCAGAGTAGTAGCCAATGTTACTGTGTTACAGCAAAAATAAGCCGGAGTCTCGTGATCCCTTAAGGACCAGCAAGTTTATTTGGAATACATTCGAGAAGGGAGCGGAGGAGACCCTACAAGGTAGCGTTCTTCAGCCAGGTTTCTCGAAAGCCGAGCCGTCCACAGGCGCATCTGAATAAACACAGAAGGGCAAGTCTTTCCAGTTAACTCTTGCCTAGAAAAGACGGGAGACATAAACAACCAGAAGGGGCAACGCACTCCCCGGGGTTCGGCTCCCCCTCCTCCCCGCCCAGCCGTCCCCTCCGTCCCATTTCCTTTCAACGCTCCTTGTCAGCACTGGCGTCCCCTCCCCCGACCTCTCTGCTTGCACTTAGTTGGGGCGGGGAAGAGAGGGAGAAAGTGACGTCGACGATCACGCTGACTATGAGGCGTGCGCTTGCGCGGTCGCTCTTGCACACGTCTCCCTGCCTCGACCGAGTTCTCTTTCCCACCGAGCGGGGCGGGGGGAAAGGCGAGGGGAGGGGGGATCGAAACGATGACGTATGGGGCGGCCCTTCCTTCTTCCTGCCTCTCCCCCTTCCCGCCAGTAGTGAGTAACTCTTATCAGGGTTGAGCGGGTGAGTGTGCTCGTGGCCGCCCAGCCAAGCCGCCCAGCTGGGCCGCTCAGCCACCCTCGGTCGGTCCGTCAGAGCGCCTCGGCTGCTGACGCGCTCGCTCGCACTCTGCCCTGGCGGCGGTTTGCGTGCGTGAGGCCGTCTAATTCTACCAGGCCCCGAAGACTCGTGGCGGCAGCAGCAGCAGCAGCCGTGACGCCGCCATTATCACCCGCGCGCGGCAAGGAACCATCTTCCTCTTCGCTTCACCCCTTTCCTCCCCCCCTCCCGCGGCGTTGTCTGGCCCCGCGCAGTAGCAGCTCCTCCTCCTCCTCTTCTTGCTCCTGTTGGAACAAAGGAAGGAAGCGGCGGCGGCGGCGGCTGCAGCAGCAGCTCCGGGACTCCCTCCCCGCCAGAGCCGGGAGAGCGGCGCCTTCCTCTTCCCTTCTTCGTTATTCAGCTTCGCTCCCTCCCCCTTCCCCCGTGCAAGGAGAAGCCGAACGAGCAGGTGAGTTTTCGGCTCTCGGAGCGGGTGGCCACCCTTCGTCGTTTCCGAGGCGGCGGGGGCGGGTGGGGGTCGGGGGACTGGTGTCCTTTGTGGAGGCTTCCCCGCCTCGCGCACGAAATGGCGGGGAGCGGCGCGCGTAGGCGAGGCCGGGTCGGGGCGAGGGAGCTTCGGCGTCCCGGCTTTTGTGTGGGCCGGGAAAGCTCTCGGTGCGGGTGGGCGGCGGGAGAAGGCGCCCGTTTCCTCCGACCTTTCTTCTCTACGGAAAGGAGAAAGACAAAAGGGCCGCTGGGCCGACCTGGCTTTGTGTCTGACAAATTTATTTTGTGGGGGTGGGGGGAAGTTAATGACACCGTATTCCGCAGGGGTTGGATGATGTATGTTGGGGCGGGGGTGAGGATTAATG
>NW_015163139.1:13954-32862 GCF_001447785.1 Gekko japonicus
GGCTTTTGTGCGCGCCTACACGCTTCGGTTGTGTTGACCCGAGGGCGGGGGGGGGGGGCATCGCACGGCTTTCCTGAAGCCGAATTGGCCTTGCCATGACTCAGTAGTTTCTTTTATGAGGCCCCCTAGGCCTTGGTGTGTGTGTTTGTCAAGCTGGCTGGATGTGGTTGGGGAGGGAGGGAGGGAGGGAGAGAGGGAACCAGTTCCAGCAGGGCCCCCACCCCCTCTTCCTCTTATTTGGCCGTCTCTCTCTCTCTCTCTTCCCTTTCCCTTCCCCTCCCCACCAGTATTTCAACTAGAGCCCGCCCCGATCATCACCGTCTGCCATTTTCTAAATCTATTTCCTTAGCGCCTTTTATGTCCCCTAGTCCTTGGCGCTGTAGTGAGGATAGGTTTTCTCTTCCTCCTTCTCTCCCCCCTCCCGCTTCCCCCATGCTCTGAGCTGTTGGCAGCGCCTTCGCCTTTGTTTCTCTCTCTTGGCTGGTCTCTCAATTGTGCCACTGTGAAATGTCCAATTTTTTTTTGCTTTTTTATTGACATGCCACCACCCAAGCTTTCGACTTTGCCGTTGAAAGCAACTGTAACGCTTATCTTTCCTTCTCCTTAACACAAGTATTAATTTATTTAAGTTGCCCTACTTTTTTGCCTCCTAAAGTATAATGTTTAAATGAATGTATAGAACAGACATTCGTTTTAATACCATCATTGATGCAGTTTCCATACATTTAGTAGTCCCTTGTGATTTTTGTCTTTGCTTCTTTGACTCATACTTTTGTATTTATGTGTGTTATATATGAGGAAGAGTGTGTGTGTGTTATGCATGTATAGCAGCTTGTGAAATGTGCTTTATGTAAACTAGTGAGGAAGGGTAAGTTATTTTGGTCTTTTATTGTAGCTTTTTGTGCACTTGACTGCATTTCATAACAGCTATTATGAACTGATATTCCTGTTATGCCATCATTAGTTTTGTACTATGCTGGGGAAGTTTGAGCAGTTCTGTAAGGGCAAGGTATGAAGTAAAAGCTTTATTTTAGGATGTGTAGGAGAGCAGAGACCAAAATAGATATTTAGGAAGAAACCATCTGATATATATGATCTGCGGTGTCTTTTTAGGAGTGGCAGAGCAGCAGTCATTCAGGCCTTAAGCTAATCTTTGCTTTTTCTACTTAACTTGCTAAGGGCTAGAATTAACATTGGCTGCAATAGATTTTGACCTAGATATCTGTCTAAGCCTTGTCTTTTCATAGTGTTAATCAGCATTTATATTGTTTTGTCATAGTGGGTTTGTATTCTGCTGTTTTAGTTCTGTGTACTGTGCAGGAGTTGGGCAGCCTATTGAGATATAAATAGAAGCTGATTTCAGAGGCCCCTGTTGACGAGGTTTTGTGTCTGAGCCTCTAGCTCAGCCTGTCACATTGCAGCCTTGTGACAAGCGGAAGCTAATGCACGCACCCATGTGACCTTAGCTTCTGAGAAATAATAAAACAAGCAAGCACACATGTAATGGTATTATAAGTGAATGTTGTACTGGAAATGTGAAGGTGTAAAGGAAGGTAAGTTGCTTGAGATTAAGGTTCCATTACAAGCAGTACATGAAAAACACTTGAGATCGGAATCTGTTATTTTCTTTGCTTCAGTCATTTGCAGATGGGGAAGGGCCGTGGTTCAGTGGTAGAACATCCGCTTGGCATGCAGAAGGTCTCAGGTTCAACCAATGGCAATGGTATAAGGCACGTTTTGTGTTTTCATGGGGAGTGATATTTCTCCATAATGATAGTGGTGGTATCTTAAGAACTTCAAACTGGATGTTGTGAATTGTACATAATAGTAAACAACTGAAAATGACAGTATATGTCAACTATTTAGTTGGTTGAATACTGTTCCTATTTTGAATTACCTCAAAATAATCTTTTGACATGAATTGTATATATTAGAAACATATTTAAGATTTGTGTATTTTTTATGAACATAGATTTACTCATATGGTTCTTAAGAAGTAAAAAGTGACTTGGGGAGTGGTAGGTTTTTTATTAAGGTTGGGCTAGTAGTGATGTGATATTATTGGACAAGACTTGTCTACTCTTTTGGAAAATTGAAACAGGCCCTCCGTTATGTCCCCCTTGAGAATAAAGATCTTCTGTAAACCTTCTAGCCATTTATACACATGGTATCCAGTGCAAACTCCCTTGTTGCCATTTAGAACAAGGGTAATTTTTGGAGCTGTTCTCAGTTGATATTCCTGTGAAGCTCTTTGGCTATCCTAATCAAAATGTTTTACGTTTCAGGATTTTAAATATTGCTTACAGTATGTATGTTGTCCTAAAGTTCTTAGAAGATGTGACACTTTTTTTTTGTAAGGGACCATATTATACCATGATCCAGTTGAACCAGGGTCCCGTGGATCCTGTACCAAGTTTTTAAAATCAGTATTAGTTTAATTGCTTAATGAAGGTAAAATTTTTAGCATTATATAAACTTTGGCTCTTGGGGTATTCACAGATGATGAGGCCTTTGCTAGCAGCCAAATATTTGTGGCCTGCTCTGATAGTTACACTTTTTGTTGAGTTACTGTAAAAAAGGAGCTTTTGTTAATGAACATATTAAGCAGACATTTTTTTAGAAGACCTGTTCCTGCTAACATTACTGAGCTGAATGGTTTTGGTTATGTAGAAGTAGCAGCTGATTTCTTTATACATGAACAATTTAATTGCATGATGTTTTTAATTAGTACACTATCTGATTTCCTGCACAAGTTGTCATAAGCCTGTGTATGTTTTTGGAAAGTATTGCAGTGGTAACTCTCAGTTCATCTGAGAACATTGACCAAACTCATTCTATCCATATGTGTTTTGAAAAGCTAATTTATCTTTGGAGTATAGCTGTAGCCCCTCAACAATAGAGCCTGATGATAATTCTGGGTAATTATATTTTATAGATGTCCAAAGCCTGTCCTGTAATTTTAAGCTTATTTAAGATAACTATGGGCAGTTCAGGTAATATTGTTTTATTCTAATTTTTAAAGGGCAAACTTTGTGCAAGAAGCAGTCATCGGCCTTCATATTACTCACTGGCTCAGAAACTAGTGGCCTGATTTGGATGGTTATAGAAGTTGCTTGTGTGCATTGTTGTGCTGTTAATAGAAGTATACTTGGTTGAGCATCTGAATGAACATTCTTGTCTGGTTGGGCATGTACATTGAGGAGTATTTGAGTGCACATACAGCTGAAAGCCATGCAGCTTGCATAGACCTCATCTGCACCTAAATATGCATCCTGTTTACACCCCCTCCGTAACTATATCAGAGCAGGCATACTCATTCAGCCTTAAAAGCGTGGGAAGGGGGCTTTAGCTTTGAGAAAGTGCCCCAGTTTTCCACTCTCACTTCAGACCTGCTATCTGCTGCTGTTATGGACTGGCTGGATGAGGAGCCACAGTTCTTGGCCCCTCCAGTAGTTTTGGGCAGAGAGGCATAACTTAAAAGTATGATAATATCTCAAGGGTTTATATCTGTAGGGATTCCCTTCTAGCTTGTCCACACACTGGAACCCTAAAGTAGAGTGATACTATGCTGTAAACACAACTATTAAATTATTATACCATCATGTGCTAGGCCCTAATGAATTTTTAATTTATTTTTCAGCACAGAAATGGCTCAGGAGACCAACCAGACCCCAGGACCCATGCTGTGTAGCACAGGATGTGGATTTTATGGGAATCCTAGAACTAATGGAATGTGTTCAGTCTGCTATAAAGAACATCTTCAACGACAACAAAACAGTGGACGAATCAGCCCAATGGGTATGCCTTAAAGTATGAAACGTAACTGTTGTAGTGGGTAGAGTGTCCAACCAGGATCTGGGAGAACCAGGTTCAGATCCCCACTCTGGCATGGTAGTTTGCTGGGTGATCTTGGGCCAGTTGGACTGCCTCACAGGGTGGTGGTTGTGAGGATAAAGTGGAGAAGGGAGAATGGCATAACCTCTTTTGGTGCCCTTTGGGAAGAAAAGCAGGTTATAAATCACTGGTTCCCAAAGTGGGCAATACCGCTCCCTCGGGGGCGTGAAACGATCCTGGTGCAGATCCACAAACTGCGTCTTTTTGTACACTTCTTAAAGGTAGATTTCCGGGGGGGGGGACGCTAAGTATTTTTTTTTCTGAAAGGGGGTGGTGGTAGGCCAAATAAGTTTGGGAACCTCTGTTATAAGTACATAAATGCTATTCAGAAATGCTATCATATTTGAGAAATAAACATCTTTGTGGATACAGGTATTCTCAGCTCTCCCAAGTTTGAGGCATTTTTGGTTCTTAGTCGTTCTCATTGTACTGTCAACTAATTTGAAAGACTTACAGCAACAACTTGTAATTTTTTGATATTATAAATTTACATTTCTTTTTGTGTACTTATTCTCTGTGTTGTGCAGGGTCGTCAAGTGGTTCCAATAGCCCTACCTCAGACTCTGCATCTGTACAAAGAGCAGAAACTAGTTTAAACACCTGTGAAGGTGCTGCTGGCAGCACATCTGACAAATCAAGGTAAAAACCAAAGGGGGCGGGAACAGTACTGTGGTAAAGAATTGAGGCTGGAAGATAGGTCTAGGAAAGCATCTGAACATGATGGTACAGGAGTTCGTGTTAAAGCTAGTTAAAGAGGAAGTAACTGCCAGAGTTGGATTTCCAGCTATTAAAATTTGGGGGGACCTTTTGTGAAGGCAGAATAAATCTAATATCTTAAGCGTACCACATTTTCCACATAGGTGTTATGGTTTGTTTAATCAAACTTTAGCATCAGTGAGCTCAGTAACAGCTATCAAAAGAAGCTCAGGGTTTAAAATTTTTAATTTTATAAGTTGTTAGACTTCCTAACAGCACTAACACATTGCTCTCATTTCACTGAATACAAGCAGAAATGTGCCTGTTGCCGCCTTGCCTGTAACACAGCAAATGACAGAAATGAGCATTTCAAGAGAGGAGAAAGTAACTCCGAAAACAGAGACAACTGAGCCAGGTATGCTTTTCAAAAATAATTTAGGTGCAGTTAGTTCAGTGGGACCTGGCAGCTCTAAACCTTTAGCAACCAAGGAGGAAAAGATTAACACTTCTTTGGATTTTAGAGTTAAGATAAATCATGCATTAAAAGATCGTAAATATATTTTTAACAACCACTGAAGTTTAAAGTTCTTCTGAACTATTTGTATGCTATTCACTTCCACTTCCATTAGTACACTAGTGCATTAAGTAGTTGGAATGCATTGAATTCTAATGACCTGCTTGTTAAAAAAAAAATCCATGAAAAATATTTCAGCCTGGTGATGTTCAGTGGCTAGTAATATAAGAAACCTGCAGATCATAATCAAAATTCATTTTTCACAATGTGAATATTTGGTGTTTTCGAAGTATTTGTGAAGATTGTGAAGGCCTCAGAGTTGAAATGCGCCCAACATTTCACTTTTTCTATAATGTGTATTCTTATTCAGTAAAATATTTGAAATAATACAAATAAGGATAACATTCGTATGCACAGTTATAACTTGTTAAGCGTGCTTTAGTTGTGTTTAGTATTGCTTCAGCATTTGAAAAGTTAAACCTTTAACCTGTGTTATGAAGATTAATTCTACATAGTGAATGGACTTGGGTATGGGATGTAGGCAAATCAGTATAAGGGAAAAAGCTGTTTCAGGCAGGTACAGCAGAGCCCTTCTGATAAATAGTTTCATATATGAGCTAGCTTTTTCTGACAACTACAGGTAGAAGGAAGCTTGAGAAATCTTTAACTGAATAGCACAACTGAATAATAGGGGTGAGGAGGGGCTGAGGCTCCGTGGAAAAGCCTCTGGTTTGCATGCAGAAGGTCCTGGGTTCAATCCTCAGCATCTCCAGTTAAAAAAGGACCAGACAGTAGATGATGTGATGTCTACCTGACACTCTGGAGAGTTGTTGCTAGTCTGAATAGACAGTACTGGCCCAGGTGGACCAATGGTGTGATTCAGTATAAGGCTGCTTCATCTATTACAATAAAGAGCAATATTTTGATGCCTTAGAAGTTGTCATCTGGCCTTGATTAATGGAAATTGATTATTGTTTCAACATGTTTAGTTTTAGTTTTATTTACGGCTGAAGCCAGCAATTGACAATTAAGACACAGCAAAATTGATAGTAAGAACACCTGAGAATAAAAGTAAAAGAAGCTTAAAAGAGCAATAAAATACATTATAAAATTCTTAAGAGATAAACAGTTCACAGTAAGATGATTAACATTTAACTTGCTGCATTATTATAGATTTTCTGATTCTTAAAGCACTCCATCCATATCTGTATTTATTTATTTATTAAATTTCTAACCCGCCCTCCCGCCAAAGCAGCTCAGGGCGGCTTACATAGCATTTTAAAACCAGCATACAATTTTAAAACCAGCAAAATAACGTAAAATACAATTCCACAAAATTCCAATAAAATTCCAATAAATACAATTAAACTATTGAAATGCGATGGCATCATATAATACAGTGCAAGTGTGGCACGACCGATGGAATCAATTATTACTGGAATGCCTGCCGAAACATATCCGTTTTCACGGCTCTGCGGAATTGCTGGAGGTCCCGCAGAGCCCTGATCTCACTAGGGAGCTCGTTCCAGAGCATTGCCGCCACTAGGGAGAACGCCCTGGTCCTAGTTGCCGCCAGCTTGGTGTCCCTAGGCCCAGGGGGGCCAGGCGGTTTTGTGTTTCAGATCGCAGTGCTCTTTGGGGAACATACGGGGAAAGGCGGTCCCTCAGGTAGGCAGGTCCCTGACCATTAAGGGCTTTAAAGGTCAAAAACAGCACCTTGAAGCGAATCTGGAATGCTATTGGTAGCTAGTGCAACGACTTTAGCACAGGCTGGATGTGCTCCCACATAGGGAGGCCCATCAACAGCCTGGCCGCAGCGTTTTGCACCAGCTGCAGCTTCTGGAGTTGCCCCAAGGGCAGCCCCATGTAGAGAGCATTGCAGTAGTCCAACCTCGAGGTGACCATAGTATGGATCACTGAGGCCAGATCATTGCATTCGAGGAACGGGACTGACTGCCTAATCAGCCGGAGATGGTAAAAGGATGTCTTGCCAGTGGCTGCTACCTGGGCCTCCATTGTCAGGGAAGCGCTCAGGAGCACTCCCAGTCTCCTGACCCTCAGCACTGGCACCAACAGCGCCCCACTGAAGGCTGGAAGTGGGACCCCTAACCCCGAGCCGCTCCGATTCAGGCATAGGACCTCCGTCTTCGTCGGATTCAATGTCAGTCGGCTGAGCCTAAGCCATCCCGCCACGTCCTGCAACGCCCGGTCCAGATCTTCCAGGGTAGAGCCAGACTAACCGCCCAACAACAGATAGAGCTGGGTGTCATCTGCATATTGGTGACACCCTAGCCCATGCCTCCGGGCAATCTGGGCAAGGGGGCGCATATAGATGTTAAATAGCATTGGGGAGAGCACTGTCCCTTGCAGCACTCCACAGACTAGTGGATGCCTTCGGGACAGCTTCTCCCCAAGTGTCACCCTTTGTCCCCAACCCTGGAGAAAGGAGACACGCCATTGCAAGGCCAGCCCCCGAATCCCCATGTCGGCGAGGCAATGGGCGAGCAGCTGATGATCATGCATAACCTATTCTAAGTAAATGGGCAATATTGTAAATGAAAGGAACATAGATTTCTTTGTTACTTTTAGTTCATGGGCTTACTAGTAAAATGGCTTTGAAATGCCTTTATAACTAAATCTGAAATCATGCTAGTTTCTCATGTGTGGGTCTATGGCAGTGTATCTGAAAAGTGTGCACAACTAGGTAAAAACCAAGGTAGGATGATGCAATTAAGAAGTTACTACTTCTGGTTCTTTTAAGCACCTTAGAATTGCAGCAGCTGTTGGGAGGGAGTAGAAAATTTACATCCAGGGTAGCCGAAGTAATTTTTTTTTTCATATGGCAACATGGATAGAGTTTGCTGCATGAAGCAATGAAATGCCAGGCCATTGTCCTTCACTTTCCATTTTCTCAAACAACTTATTTCTAGCCATGAAACAAGCAGCCCTCAGCCAGTATTTGGGAACAGATGTAATATTTTGTGTCCCTATAAAGCTTTGATATCATGAGTGGTGTCTTAGTTCCTTTTAACTGTGTTAGTCATGCAGTATAACACTACTCTCATATAGTTGAATCCAGCATAAGGATCATGCAGAGTCCACAGAAGCATCCCTAATCTTCCCAGTAGCCATTTCTATCCCCGGAAAAGCTTATTCATAGGGTTGCAGGACCTGTTTGGAGTAATAGCCATGCTGGTTGGGAAGCTGCAGTGGGGAGCGGGTGAAATTGCCACCTCCTTTCATGTCATTGGAATTGTGCTCATGCAACAGGCAGAATGAAATGATTTTGCCCCCTCCCCAGTGCAACCTCCTGACATGCATGGCTATTAGTCCCACAGCCCTGCACATGAAATTTCCTGGAGTTCTGGTATCCCACATGGAGTAATAGCATGGTGCTGGACATAGATGCTGCAGGGAGAGGAAAGCCTGGAAAGTTAGTGATTGCAGGATGCAATCAGAAAACCATGACATGAGTAATTCTCAGTTTAGAATTGATAAAATATGCAAGAAACGGGAGGGATATCCTTGAATGTTTAAAGCTATAAAACGATTGCAATTTTATGTTTTCTTTCAGAAATGTTATTCCAAGAAATTTAGCTAGTCTTTCATAAATTATCATTGCTTTTGGAGTTCATGTTGGATTATACTTTAGAAGTGCCTTGTGCTGTTTGATTAATCAACTCTGGCTTTTTTTGTTTGTTTCTAAACAGTTGTAACTCAACCCAGCCCTACAGTTACTCAACCTAGTACATCTCAGAATGAAGAAAAAACGCCTGAAATGCCCAAACCAAAGAAGAACAGATGTTTTATGTGTAGAAAGAAGGTTGGCCTTACAGGTATGTTCATTGAACACTGTTATCCATGCATACCCAGTCTGTGGTGGTTAATGTTTTCCATGTATGATAAACTTTTATCAGTACTGAAAATCAGAGATAGCAAATACTGATTTTTCATGGGGTTTTAAATTGCTTGCCTAGAATAATGGTCTTAATTAACTCTTTGCTTCAGTATCTCAAGATGACACTACTCTGTTGTTTGCACAGGGTTTGACTGCCGATGTGGAAATCTGTTTTGTGGACTTCACCGTTACTCTGACAAGCACAACTGCCCATATGATTACAAAGCAGAAGCTGCAGCAAAAATCAGGAAAGAGAATCCAGTTGTTGTGGCTGAAAAAATCCAGAGAATATAAACTAACCTACTTGGTGAAAAGACTGATTTCCTTTTTATTTTAAATAATCCTAGGAAAACATTAAAGAGCAGATGCATGGCCATTTTCCTTTGATGTTCTCCCGAGTTTTACTTTAGTCTGTCTTATTGATTGATATTTTAGGATGTTGTGGGTGTTACAGGCAGAATTGGATAGATACAGCCCTTTAAGATGTATACATGCCCTCCCCAAAAATGATTTGAAAGAGTACGACCTGCACTGGAAAACTGACATACACAAAGGACAGAGTTGTCTAGTTCACATGTGCCAAACAGATGCATAAAATCTGCATGTTTGCAGCAGATTGCCTTTTGGGAATGTAATTGAGGTATATCATCCTTGGATAGAGCTATGTGCCTGTTTGATTAAATGTACACCAGGAATAATGAGTCTACTTTTACCATAGTTAAAACTTCGTCCTCTTTAATTTCCACAACTTGTAGTTTTGGAGCTGAGCTGCAGAAGATCCACTTTCTAAATGAGAATGCTTGTTCAGGTGCCATAAGCCTGCAGTTTAAGGTCACCTACTAAACAAAAGCAAGAAATCTGAGCTGGAAGGGTGAAATCCTTGGAACTGATGAAAATCACTCAACTTGTTAAAGTTGTTTCCAAAGGAGAAAATTTATTTTCAGAACTTTATGAACTAGCCTACAACAAAAACTTTGTCTGCTTTTTCTTGTGTGTAGCAAAGTTGTGTAGCACAACACCAGAAGACTTTGTTTTACAGTTTACAAACAAAAGGCTACATATTTTTTATAAACTTAACTACAGCAGCTCTGTCAAATAACATGCATCTGATGAACCTAGGTTGCAAATGTATTCAAGCATTTAATTTTTCATATACATTTTATGTTGAATGTGTTCTGGGTTCAAGAGAATCTTAGCTCTTAATTTTTATAGTTTTCAGATGTAGTGAGATTGCACCATTTTGCATGGAAAATCATACCCAATATGGCTGCTGTAGACTAAGTGGTACCTGGAACCACTCTGAGGGCTGCTTTATCATTTTAATAGTATTTGGGTGTAGGACTGTAGTGTTCTTGGGTGTATTGCATGGGCTGCATTATCTACAGCATTGTACAATAACAACTCTAGAAAAGGCAGTATACTTCACTGATGCTTGTCTGGTAATATCACTTCTGTGTTATAATGGAAGGTTTTTTGTGATGTATGAAACTTGTGTTTTTTATATAAACAAATACAGTTTAGACTAGTGTAGTGGTAATGCCTGTTCTCATCTGTAAATAGTTGTGTATACACAAGGCACTACTTCTGACATCAATTGCAATGTTCAGTCTTAGTTTCTTCATTAAAAGCATCAGGTTTTTGCTTTAAACTTTGTCCTTGGTTGAGTTATTAGATTTACAAATGTGTACAGATAGTTCATATTTATGTACTGCACATAATCATGCTACCCAGCATCTATGCGATATTGTATTATGTAAATAATAAAATCATGTACAGAGGGATCTAGTTCCTTTTTTGATGGCTTATTGAATAACCAGGGTTCTGTTCTGTGAGAGTAAGAAATGTTTGAAACTAATCCGGACTTTTATTTGATTTCTAATTCTTGGGTTTATCTGCATTAGCCTATGGATGGGGGAGGGATGCCAAGCATTGCCTGAGGAAGATTTATTCAGGTGAGCAGTGCCTAAGAAAAGTAATACAAACAACTCAATGACTAGATGGAAGTTTCGCAAATAACGTTCTCCCTAATAAGAGAAACCCTATAACTGTTACTGTAGCCACTTTTGTACAGATGAGGATAAAGCAGAGTCTACTTAAAAGTTCTCAGTTACTTTTGTACAGATGAGGATAACTCTACACTGCAAATTAAGTCATCTTAGATCTGCTTTTTAAAGCAGAGTCTACTTAAAAGTTCTCAGTACTTACCTGATTGGTGGATCCAGGCGGTCAGCCGTGTTGGTCTGAAGCAGTAGAACAAATTTAGAGTCCAGTGGCACCTTTCAGACCAACAAAGGTTTATTCAAGGTACAAGCTTTCGTGTGCAAGGCACACTTTTTCAAAATACATTGGAATTTGCTGCTACTTAATAAAGAATGTTCTTTTGAGTTACTGGATGTTTGAGGTGAATGGTATTGTCATGTGCCGCAATAATTACTAACGGCAGAAAGCCTGTGTTATAAATTGAGTGGTGACAGATTCAAGAATACAAGTATCAGCTCTTCCAAGTGTGTTTAATGCTGTGCATGTGGTTACCTGGTTATGTGCTTCTGAAATATTCAAATGAACTATGACAGATATGCTTGCTCCATACTGTTCTCAAACAAAACTCTGATTTTCTCTGCTTAAAATTATGCTGTGTAGTAGCTAAGCATTGCTGTAACATGGCTCATAACTAGAAGTGACAGTGCTTAAGAATTAAAACATCAACATTTTATCATGCCATAATACTATGTTGGCATTCGTACAATGAAGAGAATTGTGATTTGAATGACAAAAACTTGAATTACTCCCATTTCAAACTACTTCTGCAAGGCTATTTTCTAATGTGATCAGGCACCTAACTTATGCAAGCAAAAAATGCAGTTGTAATAGGTATCTTCCTGAACAGGAAGGCTAACTAGCAATGAACAGTATGCAGACCTTAAGCCTTTTTTACAGTAGCTGCTAGAAGGTCTGATTCTTTTTCATAGAAATGGAAAATAGCTAGACACAGTAAATCTACCTGCCAAAAACAAAAATAAGATTCTATTCGTTTGTTGCTATTATCTTGCTTAACATCTTCCAGTAAATACCAGTGTGTTCAGACACCAAGAGAAAAGTATACACTTCTGTAAGTGTGGTTTGTAAGTGCACTGTGACAGTCTTGGGTCCTTATTCCCAAATACGTTCAGTCACTGGCCTTCTGCCTGTTCGCCTGTATCATATTACTGCAGAATGGAAAGCATCTGTTCTGCTTTTAGGCATAGACCCATCAAGAAGGTCTGGACTTAAATGACTTTGAGTTGTGCTCCAAGGATAGGGGGTAAACTGCTTGAGTAACGTAGCTTGCCAGCGGTATGCCACTTGCCCTCATTGGGTCTTCTAAAAATTGATCTAGGAAGGACTTCCTAACTTACAGGTACAGGGAGTAGTGAATGTTTCATTAAGAGGGGGAACTCGCAAGCTACTTTGAATTAGGAAGTTATGTAATCCCTTCAAAGACTTCCCTAGACTCTGAAGATCTCAAGGACTATTCACTGGTGACAAATACTCCTTTGGGGGCATGAGGCTCATATGGGTGCCAGTAGTTCAATTACAGCAATGTTGGATAACAGTGACTTCAGTCTGGCTTTAGGCCATCCTGCTTACATGAGCTTTGCCGGGGGAGACAGTCAGTCCTTTTCATTCTCCTGAATGTTAACTGCTTTTGATACCATCTATCTGAAATTGTTGGCTGGAATGGGTAACAGCATGACACTCTGGAGACACATTTCAGGAGGTGATGTGGGGAGCTACTATTCTTCCAGTAGCGTTTGTGATACATGGAGTTCAATGCTTGTGAAAACCTACAGGAAATGAGTGGATGAGGTCATCCAGAGAGACTGCGTTAAATGCTATTAATATGCGGATGATATATAACCCTTTTCCCAAGGAGTAGGTGACACAGTGGATGTCCTGAAAGGATGCCTAGAGGCAGTGATGGGCTGGATATTGTCCAATAAACTCAAAGAGTTCAGGTCAGGAAGTGTTCTGGAAGGAGTCAATCCCTCTTAAACAGGTTCAAATTTTAGAGTGTTAATAGATCCTGTGCTTCAGATGTGTGCGCAGCTGTTCTTTGTAGCTCATAATCCCTTTGACTAGCTTTTGGATGGTTTACCAGCTGTAGTCCTTGAAATGTAAGCTCTGGCTACAGTTCACCCCCGCCTGTGTTACTTCCAGGTTAGGCTACCACAATGTGCTGGGGGGGGGGCTGCCAAACTGCAATTGGTGCACAATGTAGAATTTTTTAATGCATACATTTGATGAGGTTGGTGTGTTTTTGCTGCTCTTTTTAGATCTGCAGTTTCCTTGCTGCTTTTTTGGTTTTAATATTTATTTATTTACTGGATTTGTGAATTGCCCAATCCCTGTGAGCACAAAGCTCTGTACAGTGATTGAAAACAATGTTAAAATTAATAAAATTCATACATCAATTACCAAATCTCAGATGACGTCAATATTTCTTCTTGACCCACTCCAGACTGTGTTGCCGTTTTGCAGGTAGGGCAAGGAGGGGGCGAAAGTGAAAAGATGGAGGAAAGGAGATGGGTGCCAGCCATGATGGAACTGTTATTGTCCTCAGCCTTCTGGAATATATCTGCCTTGTGCAGACCCTGCGGAATTGCATTGTCCCACAGGGCCCCAGTGGTATTTGGCAGAGTTCCGCCAGGGATGGAAAAGCCCTGGCTCTGATCGAGGATAGCTGGATATCTTTGAGGCCAGGGGTCACCTGTAGATGGTTCTCCGCAGAGCATAACGCTCTCCCAGGGATATACCAGAGGAGCAACTTGGGCTTTAAATTTTATTTCTCATTCTCTTTAATGCTGTTTTTAGTTTATAGTTGATGGGGCTTAAAGTTTTTAATTGTTTCTGTAAACTTCCTTAATATTTTCAGTGGTAGATAGGGTATATAAATGTTAGGTCTCTGGAACTGTATTTAATGTTCTAGACCACAGTGATAGAATTACAAACTAAAGAAGCAGAATGGACAATCCTAAATCAGTAATTTCAGGAGTGTTGCTACAACAACAGAATTGTAGGGGGCAGGATCATGATGTTCTGTTAGTGTATCTGCTTATGTTCAGATGTGATTAATTTTTTTGAGAATAAAGTCCTTCAGGCTCTGGCAGAAAAGTATCTACTTACTGGCAAAATTCATACATGCAATGCTCCCTCTAAGCTGTGGAGTCTTGTGAGCAAAAATTCTACTTTTTGAGCGACTGGCATTAAAGTGAGCGATTGATTTGGCTACTGCATAAATTAGTTTGCCCTGGAGCCATCCTTCCTGAGTTAAGACAAAAATCTGTGAGCTGGAGGCTAAAAAACTGAGATAGCTCACACTAACAGCTTAGAGGGAACAGTATACTACCTCTATGTTAGTTTTCCCTTTCAGGAGAATGCAAGCCTTAAACAAGCCAGTTCCAGAAAATACAAAGCACAGAGAAACTTGCAGATGGTGGAAGAGGTTCAGACTGTACATCCCCCCTCCCCCCACATGCCCTGAACAGGGAGATGTCTTCATTGCATGCCTGTTGCAAGGCTGCCTTTAACGCAATTGTGATTCTTTTTCTCCAGAAGGGCCATAATTTGATTCTTAGTAGACTCCAAGTAGAAATCCAAGCAGAAGATTTTGTTGACACTTTTCAAGTTACTGCATTGTACTGTCCTCAGTATGTGAGGTAAATAATGTAACCTTGTCATGTCAATGGTGTGCTTGAAGGTAGCCAGAACAGAATACTCCAGCCTCTGAATCACTTGTATGACTGTCTGTTCAGGGGTTCCTCACAGCAAAAGCATGCATGTGCTTTGGCACATTGAACAGATTGTAATATTTTACTGTGTTGCAGTTTTAAAAGCCAATTATCCTGTGTGGCGTTCACATTCCTTAGGAAGACATTTCAAAGAGATGTGGAGTATGCATTTTTATGTTTCTAAAACAGGTTTTAGTTATAGGAAGTGTTGCAAACAGCACATTTTTCCAATTCACTTCCCAAATTCATGATTTAAATACTTTTATCTAACCCCTTGTGTGGTCTTTCACCGCCAGTTGGAAGACTGTTGGCAGGTCACACTGAAGGATGTTGTTGCCTCTGATATTTTCTAGTCTCTTATTTTTTCACATTGAGAAATAGGAGGCTATGGAATAAATGCATGCCCAGGACTGATTTATTCTGTGCAGTCTTAACCCGGCATGGTAGTTACTATAGTTCAATAGTATGTAAAGGTTGGAGCTATTTTCTCATCAACTATTGAAACCTGAATTTCTTAGTGTAGGAGCAGATTCACCTACAAGAGCAGGGTTGTTGTTTTTTAAAAAAGAAAACTAGACTGGAAATCTAGTAGCTATCTCATCATCAAAGAAACAACAGCATTTTTGTTGTCTTCCCCCCACCCCCAAATCATGCCATTAGTTACAAACTTCACAAGGGGTGGACTATTAGTGACACCCTAATCGAAGCTTAGCTATGCAACTGTCTTCCTAGTGACAGTAAAGTTTGAAAGTGTGTGCTTTCTTTAACCAAGGCCTAAAATTATCATCAAACAGATGTGCTATAAACAGTGTTTACAGTCTATTAACTCTATTATTTGTCTCAAATGCCACATGGTTTCAAAGCCGATGCTTAGTTTCTGATTCTTCCCTGTATGGAATTATTTGCTATTTTCTGATGTGAAATAACATTTTTCCCCACATGTCACCTTTCCTAGGGCATGTAACAGAGTATGGCTAGTCTAAAAAAACCTTATTTTTAATGTAATTATATTTCACCTATTGCTTCCTGCATTTCATGGTCTCTTGACTCCATTATATATTCATTCTCCCTCCCTCCCCTCCCTCTTATGTAAAAAGGCTGCATAGTGGTGAGTCAATTCATTGCATATGAAGAAGTGGGCTCTAGTTCACAAAAACTTGAGCTTGAATAAAACGTGCTTAGTCTTAAGTCGTCACTCCTATTTTCTTTTGCAAAAGTGTTGAAAGACTCCATACTTAATTGAAAACATCCTGTCCAAAAAGTCTGAGGAGCAATATCAAATCAAAATACAAGCACAAGTTTTGACATATTTAAATAACCTCCTTAGTTGCTGAATTAGAGGAACTAAAAATCAATCCAAATGAACTTTTGGGAGGTGCCTGCCCTCAAGTCGCAAGCTGCCTTGAGCTTAAAGAGATAAGGTGAGGTGGAAATGTTTTTAATAAACAAAAAGGTATTGTGCCTACTTATTGAGCTGCTGTTGAAGCTGCTTTTCTCCTTTTGCTTGAACTTGGTGCACAAATGAGATAGGAAAGAAGGTGCTCTTGGTTGACCTTAAAGTTGATATGAAGCGTTAAGAAGATGTTCTTTATGGTACGTTGAGGCCAAGCTACTAGGCCATCTGAGATGTTCAAGGAATTTTTTTTGTAGTCTTCAAATTCATGGTTGTAATTTGTAGGATTGGGATGTATGATAGGTATGCAGACCAGTCAACTAGGAAAATGTTTAATTCTTGAAGGAATGAAGTTTGAAAACCGTTTGCTTAGTGCACTGGAGCCTTTGGGTGGTGGTCTTATTCAAAAGACATGAATAACATGTTGTCATTGCCCTTTGGCATAGGTGCAGCACATGTATATAATCCTTAGTTGTAGTTCATTATACTGTGACTAAGCCAGTTTTCTCTTTCAAAATGCTGTGTCAGATTCTGCCTGTACAGAAGGATGTTATATCCAGGTAAGGTAAGGGACATGCAACCTAGCTCTGATAGGGATGTTTGGGGCTTTGAATGTGTGTGTGGCTTGTGTTTGTTTTAAGTTCGCCAGAGGAAGTTTAAAGTCATAGTGTTGTGGCAGCTGTTAATGGTACAGATTTATGCAGAAGTAAACCCTAGTGATTCTAAGGCCCTGAACAGCCCTGGATTGGTTATGGAACTGCCCTGTGATCATGGGTTGATTTTCTGTGACATCAGACATTTTTGTTTTAAACGTTTATAACAATATGAAGAAATTCTGCCTATGAACATAGTTGGCCAGTGTACCAAAGAAAACGGGTTGCTGTGCAGAGGAAGGCACTGGTAACCCACCTCTGCTGATCTCTTGACTGGAGCACTATGTGGTTGGGGTTGCCATGGGTCCGTTGTGATTCAACAGCATGTCCTTCCCTACAGACACAAAAGTGATCTCACCTGAATTCTTGTGAAGCACCTCCCAGTTCAGTGAGGTAAAGCTAGAAGTTGAGGCTTTGTCAAATAAATGGGTGGCAGGAAATCATCTGTTTAAGCCCTGCCTGATGGTATCAAATCAGCAAATGAATTTTAACTCCCCCGGAGTGCCCCCTTGAAACTTTTCTGCTGAAGTAATACGACCAAATATCACCTCAATTCTTAAATGTGACAAGAAGCAAAGAAATGGGAACTGTATATTCTGGAACCTGCCATCATATAGCCTCTGAATTCGATTTGATGGGAAAGAGATGTAAACATGGTGTTTCTTTCCAGTTTTTATTCAAAGCTGGCACAATTTACCTTTTAGGCTGCAGAATAAGAGTCAGGAAACTGAACTCTGCTCAGCTAAAATCAATCTATGTCTGCCTCTGGATTCTGCCACAAGGAGACTGAGACTTTTAAAGCCATGTTCTTCTTCTACCACTTCATTTCATTGAATTTTTTTACCCTGTCTGCCACAGATATATCACCTTCACGGCAGCTGTTCCAAGCAATCAGAATGCAACGCATAAGCCATACAATCGGGCAAAACCAGAATCTAGAGTGCAGATGTTTCAGTTTTCTCTCCCTCGAGATTTCCCTGCTGCCGCCTATTTTCCCCCCAGTCGTGGTGCCTGCAGAGTAACCCTCTTTCCCACCCCCAACGTTGGGCCTGCCTTCAGCAACTGGATGTTGCCAGTTTCTGTGGGGGTGGGTGATCTTCCCCTGTCCTGCTGGCATCCTGCCAGGGAACTCTACTTGGCAGCTGCAGTAACCAAAAGGACACTAGGGAGCAGATGTTTGTGTCCTCCATTCTTCCAGAACTTCCTGCCCCTGCTGCTAAACGTAAGAAAGAACCTGGGTCCAGGTACAGTGAAGGGGAGCTTAGCTGCAGTATCCCTGCCCTTCCCTGCTCCCAGCAATGGCAGCTAGTCTAAAATCTGCTTTGGTGGCAGAATAAATATTCCCAGCCCATAAAGACAATACCCAAGGTGGACTTCAAAGGGAAAAATAGTATTAAATCTTATCACTTCTTGTTAAGCAGTCCCTTTCAGGATTTTTAAAGACAATCTGTGATGTTTGCAGTATGTAACTGCAATTGATTAATGTATTTTAAAAGTAACACTGCCTGGGGGGCAGCTGAACTGGTAACCTCAGGCTGCTGCCACACACGCTAAGTAATCCACTTTCAATCCACTTTCAGTGCACTTTCAAAGTGGAGTTTTACTGTGTGAACTGGCAAAATCCACTTTGAAAGTGCACTGAAAGTGGATTGAAAGTGGATTACTTAGCGTGTGTGGCAGCAGCCTCAGATTGCGTATGTGTAGTGCCAAACATTTCTGCTGGGGGGGGGGCAGCCACTACAGATCTCTAATTTCCTTGTCATGCTGTTCTGGGGGGTGGGGTCCTCTGTCCCTGAGGAGCAGCATTTGGGGGAGAGGAGTGGGCAGAAACAAGGAAGTTTCATTCTGCTAATGTAAGTGCCTTTCATCAGCAGAAATAGTTGGCAAGATCCCACCCACTGGCAAATTTTGAGAGGGCGGGAGCCACTTGCCTTTGACCTGAAGCCAGGCTCTGTGGCCACTGGCTCCAAGGAAACGTTTGTTTCTGAACAGGTAAGACTATGTCACCTGCACTCCTTTGCTCATCCTTTGAGATTTGCTGAAGTAAACACATATTTTGAAATTAGGGACAGACTCTGAAGATGAGGGATAT
>NW_015163139.1:32922-34431 GCF_001447785.1 Gekko japonicus
GAGTGTGCCTGTATTATTAACGGTCTTATTCATGAGACAATGAATCATTGCAATAATCACTTTGTATAAATTGGATTGAGAAAGTGCTAAGAAATGTACTACTTGCATAAATTACCATTTTTATGCTGTTGCCTTTCCCTTGTGCTCTGCAATGCCTCGATCTCCCAGTATGCCCAGAGGGAGATCTTGCTTTCTGTATTCTGGAAAGACAGCTGGAGAGCAGCTAGCTGGAGTATTTCCACACCAGAGTTCTGCATCTCCTGTCTATTTGGTTTAGATTTGTGGAGAATTATTTTGCAATGAATGTTATGAATTTTCAGGTTGCAAATGCAAGAAGAAAAAATGTACATGCTGGATAGGCTGATTTGCAAAGCACCATCTCCTCCCCTCTTCTGTGCTGCAGCCCTTCCTGTTGATCACACAAGGCATTCCGCTCCTTGTTGGCTTTTTAACTGACTTTGTGCCTTCTGCTGTTTTACATGGTGTTGTACGCTATACATCTTTGAGGCAGGAGTCTCATAGACTAGATGGCTCTGTGCCATAACACTCTTACTAGGGTGTGGGGAAATGCCTTGTCTCCTGGGAGGCTGGCAACAAGCAAGGCTCCCTGGTTTGTGTTTGTGAGGGTGTTTACTATTTTTTTCCCCTCTGAGCTAAGAACAAGCAGGAGGGGGGAAGGAAATTAGCCCATGGTCTTCTGGACCTCTTAAGAAATGTTAATGGATCAATGAGGAGAGAGAATGGGGTGGGCCAGTTCACCCCTCCCCCTTCTCCAAGCAGGGAATAGAGGTAATTGCTAGAAAGGTTACAGGAAGGGACTTCCTGGAGACAACAGGAAAAGATGCCTTGACCTCAGCTGACCGGGGTCAAGGGGGGGAGGGGAAAGAGAGATGATAAAATCTTCCGGCAACAGGAAATATCTCTGTTTCTTTGAGATGCTGCCAGGCCCGTAGCCCGCGTGGCGCCCACGGGGCCTGGCCCCCCCGCTAGTTTTGCGGGGCCCCTCCCTCCCGATCCTCTGCTCCCCCCCCATCGCGGCCTGGAGGCTGGCAACCCTCGCTCCGACTCTCCGAGGTCTCCGCCGCCCAGGACACCCCGCGCCGCTCTTGCCCGGCTCCAAGTTCTGTGGCGCTCCCCCGAGGCCCTCCTTCCCGGGCCGCCTTCCTTCCCGGCCTTCCGAAGCCCCGGGGCGTGGAGTACGGCTAAGGCGCGGCGGGGAGAGCCTGCAGGCACTGCGAACTCGCAGGCTGGGAGGTAACGCGCTGGCGGGGGAGGGGAGCCGGGCCAGGAAGAACGTGCACAGCCGCTTGCCCTCTCCTCCACGTGCACGGCGCACGCGGGACACTCTGCTCAGCTGGCCTGAAAGGACGGCTCGGCTGGAGCACCCACCCCTCTCTCCCCAGCGGCGTGGCTTGCTCCGAGTCACTCATGGAGCCGTGGCGAGAAGCGCTCTCCTTCCCAGCCTTCCGAAGCCCCGGGGCGCGGCGTATGGATACGGCGGGGGGGAGA
>NW_015163139.1:34550-35927 GCF_001447785.1 Gekko japonicus
TCCCCGGCGGCGTGGCTTGGCTTGCTCCGAGTCACCTCCTCTCTCCTTCCCCGCCTCCCCTTCACCTCCCAGGGCTGCTCCGGTGCCTTCAAAACCCAACAGGTGCAGCTCACACTCACTCCGCTTAGAGGGGACACTGGGAGAGAGTGGGCCGAGAAGGGGGAAGGGCATTATGTCACTTCTAGGGGTGATGTGTGTGCGGAGCGCGTGCACGCTTCGCGCGCGCGCACACACCCACCAGCCCCCTTACTTTTCCCAGGGCCCCCTCACTAGGAAGGCTTAAGCTATGGCACTGGATGCTGCTTTCCCGAGAGGACACACAGAGGCCCTCCTCTGAGCAGGTCGCCATTGACCATGTGGCCAGCCTGAAGGGCTGAAGGATGCTTTGAGGTAATGTGAACTTTGTAGGGACCTATAACTAGCTAAACTAAAGAGCCAGTTCTAGATTTTACCATCACCTAGGGCATGAATATGAAAAGGGACAGAGGATGTGTGTTTTCATCAGTCTCTTTTGCCTTTCTTGTTCACATCTAGTGCTGGGCTAAAAGTATACTTGTAAACAGGGGTCATTTCGTAGAAAAAGCTGCAGGAGCTCATTAGCATACCTTATTAGCATATGCCACACCCCCTGACATCACTGGAAGTGTGCACCAGCCCCTCTGACAGGCAGAAGCACCTGGGATCCATTCTTTCCCCCCCTCTCCCTTCCCTTCGCCTCCAAGTCGGGCGAAGGAAAAGGGGAGGGGGAGGATCTCAGGCGCTTCTGCCTGACAAGAGGTGCTGGCGTGCCCACAGCTAGCCTGGGTGAATTATAGAATCATAGACTCATAGAGTGGGAAGGGACCTCCAGGGTCATCTAGTCCAACCCCCTGCACAATGCAGGAAATTCACCAATACCCCCCACACACCCCAGTGACCCCTGTTCCACGCCCAGAATATGATTTTAAAAACCCTCCAGGATCACTGGGGGCCAAACTGGCCTGGAGAAAAATTGCTTCCTGGCCCCAAAGTGGCGATCAGCATTTCCCTGGGTGTGTAAGAAAGGACCACAAGAACTAAGCACTGATGCAACCCTTCCTGCTCTACTTCTCGTGATTTGCCTAAGTTCACACAATCAGCATTATGATCCTTTTAAAGTTGAAAGCATGATATAAATGCAAAGCACTATTTGTAAGATTATCTGTAAGACACAAGACCAGGACGCATCTCACTTCTGGCAATCACTTGGAGAGACCCTATCACTCAGCTTCCATTGCCCCCGCCCCAACCCACGCTGGAATAAGAACATAGTATCAGGCCATACCACATTGCAATAAAGCCCCTACAACTGTATACAGAAATACTGAGCTTCCCTACCATTTGCCACAACTAGCCCAC
>NW_015163139.1:36440-39268 GCF_001447785.1 Gekko japonicus
GTGGTCAGAGTTGCAGATTGATGTGGGGAGACCCAGGTTTGTATTCTCACTCTGCTGGCTGAGTGACCCCGGGCCAAATCTCCCCTTCTCTACCTAACCTACCTCACAGGGTTGTTGTGAGGATGAAATGGAGACTCATGGGCAGGGTCCCCAGCTTCCCTGGCAGGAACACTATGTTAAGAAATCTCTCACACAATTATGCAGCCATAGCAGGCAGGAGGGAAGGAGGCGAATACCTCCAGCGCCAGAGACTTGTAGAGAAAGAGTCAAACTTTGGGGACTCACCCATGCACCAGAGGGCCAAGGCAGCAGGAGGCAAGAAGCCTATACATTTAAGAACATAAGAGAAGCCAATGTTGGATCAGGCCAATGGCCCATCTAGTCCAACACCTTTGGGAGGACTTAGAGTAGTAGACACTGAGGGGAAAATGCTCAAGTTTTAATCTGTATTGGAATATAAAATTAACATGAGTAAAAGAAGAAAAATATAGGCAGATTTGAGAAGAGCAATAAAATACAAAGGGAAATTGTTGAACTACTAGTAACTAGATGGTGCATAAAACCACACCAGTGTTCATGAAATAAGCAACAACAAGCAAATCAGGTTATTTCTGCTGGAAGCCATCCCAATCATACTATATGTTCCTCTCTCGTTGGTCGAAAAAATCAGAATGCTCCATTGGTGGTATGAGGAGCACAAAGCATCTCCAGAGACAGGGGGAATGAGTAGTGGTGGTGGAATAGGCTGGAATAAAACTGAACAAGATAGCTCATGCCAGGATTCCACCTTTATCCTCTTTTTTCCTAGGAGCCATATTTTATTGGTGGAGTTTTGGGGCCCTTCGTAAAAATTACAAGAGGGGCATAGGACTGGTCATAAGGGAGAGGAGACTGAAGATGATGGGTACCAAGTAAGGCTAGTGGGGAGGCAGAAAATGACCCAAAATGGTCATAAGGAAAAACGGGGGAAGGAAGATCTGTATTGGAGGGGAGGTGGGATGATCTAGATGGAACGGTTGACTTACCTGAATGGTAGACCTGATTAGCATCTGTTAACAAAGGCCAGAAGGTGGCTGATGGCTCCTGGCTTCACTTGTGATTAGATTTCCAGAGAGGTCTGCATTGTGTGGCAGGTCGATTATTATCCTGCAAAATTCAGTCCTTAATTTTGATGAGCCCTCAGGAACCCAAAGAATAGAGCCATTATCAAGGAGGCCCCTGTGGAGCCTGGCTATTCCCTATGAGTCAGCCTTTCAATTGCCTGTAGCCCAGTCCTAATTTCTCAGTTTTAACATAAACCATGGAGTATCTCCCACAATCCCAGGCATCATATGGCCTGAGAACTCGTGGAGGTATTTGCTGCTGCTGCTGCTGCTGCTGGGGCACAGGTGTGTTTTTTTGCATCCTTGACTGGAAGCAGCCATAGTCTGAGTGTCTGGAATTTATTCCTCTGTTGATTTCCTATCTCCTGTAAATTCATATAATCCTCCATTTCTTATTCAGTGCTTTCCTGTTAGTTCCAGCAGCATTACTGTATCATTTGTATGTTTATTAAACCATGGGTTGGATCCAGTGACTCTTTTGTGTTATGTAAGGACTGTTCCTCCATAGGAAGCAACTTTCTCACTAATTGGATCCAACCTCCCATGCCTTCACTGTGATAAAATGTAAGTGTCTTATCCTCTTTGTCATCTTCAGTTTAGTTCATTTTGCTTGCTTATTTACTCACAAACCAGATTCATTATAAGGACATAATGAAATTAGCCAAATGCAGATTCCGTATGGCCATAGATGGGTTTAAAAGGGGATTAGACAAATTCAGTGGTTATTTTCCATGATGACTAAAGGGAGCTCCATATTTAGAGACAGTAAGTGTCTGAAATCCAGGTCTAGGAGGCAGCAACAGGGGAGGGCCTTGGCCTCTACCAGAGGTCATTTCGGGGGGGATCGCAGTTCCCCCGGGTGAGGTATGGGGGGTGGGGCACATGACGAAGCCCCACCCCCTGCTTCCGGCAGCCCCACTTCCGGCCCTCATTCAGCCAGGAAAAGGCAGGAGAAGAGGGAGGGTAAGTTGCTTCCTCCCTGCCTCTCCCCACCCCTGCCTGCCTGGGGCCAGGGAGGGCCTTCGTGGGGCTTCCTTGCACTCCCGCCGGCCTTGCAGGTCCACCGCCGGGCCCCTCATGGGGCTCGGCAGTGGAGCTGCAAGGCCGGCGGCGGCCGGGACCGTTGGGGGCGGGGTGTGTGGCCTTATGACACACTTCCAGTGATGTCAGGGGTGTGGCCTTATGACACACTTCCAGTGATGTCAGCGGGTGTGGCATATGCAAATTAGTTATGCTAATGAGTTCCCCTAGCTCTTTTTCTACGAAACGACCCCTGGCCTCTACACCCTGTTTGTTGCCCCTCCAGGGCAACTGGCTTATCCAGTAGGGCTCTTCACTGCTTCACTGCTTCCTCTCCTCTTATGATTAGGCATTATTTACTTATTTACTTTATATCCCACCCTATTCCACAAGTGGGCTCAGGGCAGCTTACAATATAACACCCATAACAATAAAAACATAAAGCAATAGATGGCACAATAGACAGTAACAAAAACATGCCTTATGCCAGGCAGAAATAGGTATCCCAGGAAACTCCAGTGCCCAAATAGTATCCAGAACAGCAAGGCACTGAAAAAAGACCAAAGGGCCATGAACAGGGAGGGCCAGAATGGTTGAACATTCGCTGCCTCAGCTAAAAGCCTGGTGGAACAGCTCAGTTTTACAGGCCCTGCAGAACCGTAGTAAGTCCCGTAGGGCCCTGATCTCAACTGGGAGCATGTTCCA
>NW_015163139.1:39396-62244 GCF_001447785.1 Gekko japonicus
TGGTCCCCCAGGTATGATGGTCCCAGGTCCCATGCATAGGCCTTTAAAGGTCAATCTGCCAGTGTTATTAATATAGGTAAATACTCTGGAGAACACAGGGCCTGCCACTACGTATTAGCTTTAAACAGATTGTCCTCAACTGGAGCCTTGCTATTAGATATGCAATTAAAGTCTGGACTTTTTTCTCTGTAATGAGTACGACAAATCCCCATTATGGCAATCTTAAAAATAGGTGTTGTGGCCTGGTAATACCTTCATCATTGAGTATTTCTGGAGAGTACCTTTTCCACCGAATAGCTAGTATTGGAGCATGAAGTGGATATTTCACTTTCTGCAGCTTGTGTGGAATCAATCCCTGAAATTCCTGATCTTTCTTCTTATTATGGAAAGGCCCAAATCTACCCATAATTGATTTTTTTTTTTTTGCAGAGAAGTTTCTTATATGCGCTTTACTCTAGATAATTAATGCCTTCAACAGCCCTGGCTAGAGTTCACAGCCTTTACCAATTTAGTAAGTGTATATTTGGCATAATTGCACATGGAGTCTTAACTATCCAAGCTGTAGGCTAGCTTTGGAGGGCTTTGTTTACATGAAATGAGATTTAATCCCCTGAATGATCATGTTGTAATATCAAAGGAATATCTGGCAGTATTTCTAAATTCTTCCTAAGAGCCTTCATCCTCTAATATATTTCTTTTAAATCCATTTCTGTTCCTGATTCTGCCTTCTCTATGATAGATCTTACCTATTTAAGTGTATACACTTCCCACAGAGACTAACTTCCTATCTACTTCATAGATCATGCCTTCTGTCTCACTGCCAATTTTTAGTCTATTCAGTTTTAATAATCTCTGCCACTAGATCCTGCATCCCCCTTGATATTCACTGCATTGTATATAGTTATCTGCAAGTAACATATTATCTGGTGCATTTCTGTGGATTCCTGCAGTTCACATAGCTGTTGTTTTGATTAATGCACTCTTGATGCACTCCTATTTTAATTGGGAGGTTCCCAGTCCTACCATTCCAGACTTTTATCTCTATTGCTATTGTTACTGAAAAGCATTATAATTCAATTTCAATTATTCAAAGGTAGGGATGAGATTCAAACCACACAACAGATCAGAAAAATGTAAAACTACCAAATATAGTTATGCTTGCTGATAAGCTGTGCAGGAATCACATAACAAGCTGAAGAATTCTATTCATTTTTTTGAAATGCTAAAACCAATGAAAGGTGACTTTTTGTCATCATTTGTATGAGCATAAGCCCCTTCCCCCCCCCCACAACAACACACAACATAGGTAGATAAAGGGATTCATTTCCACATCCTAAAACATAGTTTTCAGTGAGGCTCCTGATTGTGGTTAATGACTACATGATTTACCATTTGAAAATGACAGAGGAAAGGCACTTTGTGGTGACATTATAATACCAAAAACTGACAAGGCAAATTGTCCTTAAAATCAATATAACCAATATGGGATGGGGGTAATCTGTTCCATCCAATATCACAAAAGATTCCCAACTAGGATTGCCAAGTCTCGTTGACATGCTGGTAGCGGGTGGGAAGGAGCCTTCCAGGGCAGGGCTCCACAACGCTCTGGTTTGAGGGCAAAACTCTATGGTAAACTGCCCTCAAACCATAGAGTTTTGCCCCAAAACCAGAGCGTCGCTGCGCAGTGTCCCCAACGCGCTGATGTCACGGGTAATGTCATCACATCGGAGACATCACCCAGCGATATCACTGTTCGGGGGTGGGGTTTCCACTGTTGGCCAGTTGGCCAGTAGTGGGCAGAAGCCCCCCAAAATGGGGGATTCTCCACCAGGACTTAGGGAATGGCAACCCTAATCCCAGCCTCCCTATGCCTCATGTAGACAGAGAAGCAAAACATGCTTGTATGGCCTTCCAAACCTTCCCACTGACTCAGCAGCACATGCGGGAACATATTTCAAATTGTCTCTGAATTATGGTCCTGTGCACCTTTCAGTTTAATTTACTGTGAAATTTAATGTGTTAAGATATTCTTATGTTTTGGCTCTGAGCATTCTTTTTCCCCCTTCTGAAAAGGATGTACAGTTCTCCACAAGCAGCAGTCAGTCACCTTCAATAAAGTCTAAGGGATTTTTCCAGGTACAAATGAAAGGTGTGCTGTATAATTCTAACTAGTCTAAGGACTGGTGGACCATTTCACTTGACAAACTATGTTTATTGATACAAAATTAGAGTCCAGTGGCACCTTAAAGACCAACAAAGGTTTATTCAAGGTATGAGCTTTTGTGTGCAAGGCATACTTTTCCAAATACATGCATTTGAAAAAGTGTGCGTTGCACATGAAAGCTCATACCTGGAATAGGCCTTTGTTGGTCTTAAAGGCGCCACTGGGCAGCTGCCCACCAGGATCTATGTTTATTGATTTCAGCAGATTAAATGCCAAGTTTATCAGCATTTGAGCTAAAAGGTGGTGTAAAGGAAGGAATGAGTGAAAGGGAAGTAGTGGAAATGTAGAACAATAGGAAGACTTTTGTCCTAATCTGTTCAGTTAGCAGGGAAATCTGTTGGTCTTTTGGAGACCTAATTATATAAGGCTGAAATCCTGGATGAGGTTGTCTCAGGATCTTTTGTAGCTGAGAATAGCCCTTCTTTTGTTGAAGTGCAAATCAAATGCTTGGCATTTTTCTGGAACGTCCATCATAATTTCCTATTACTTTGAGAGATACAGCACATGCTGCATTAATCACAGCAATGACACCGAAAATGGCAAGTGGCCCCCATCCTTGTGCAGATTGTGTTTTTTTTAATCCGATGTTTTGTGCTATCATAGCAGTCTTCATGCTTCTGGACACAGTGACTGAGGTACATAAAGTGATAGCTACAACCAGGGGTGTCAAACATAGGGCCTGGGGGCCAGCACCAGCCCATTTAGTGCTCTTATCTGACCCGCGAGCAACTGGTGTGATGGAGAAATCAGGAGGCTGCTTGGGGGGGGGCGAGTGGGCGGAGCCACTCCTATTGTGCAGGGCGGAACAACCTTGTCTGCAGCAGTCAAGCAGAACCCCTTCGTTTTAGTGGCAGCCGCACCAGTAAGTTGAAAGCTGCCCCAGCCTCAGTCATGCTGGCTCAGGGTTCCAAGTAGAGTTGCCAGACTCCAGGTGGTGGCTGGAGATCTCCCACTCTTACAGCTGATCTCCAAACAATAAAGATCAGTTCACCTGGAGAAAAGGGCTGCTTTGGAAAGCGGACTCTTGTGGAATTCTACCCTATTACATAAGAACATAAGAACATAAGAGATGCCAATGTTGGATCAGGCCACACAGTGGCCAGAAATACCAGTGCCATCAGGAGGTCCACCAGTGGGGCCAGGACATTAGAAGCCTGTCCCTTCCCATTAGAAGCCAGGACATATTGAAGTCTGTCCCTTCCCCAAACCCCACTATCCTCAGGCTCCACCCTCAAAGTCTCCAGGTATTTCCCCTCCCAGGCCTGGCAACCCTCGTTCCAAGGCAGAAGGTTGCATGCCTCTCTGCTCAGCTTGCAACTCCAGGGATGCTGTCCTGGATGGCTGCAGATATTGGCATTTGCACGTGGGGGGCCCCCCACAAATGATTCTCTGCCGGGGCCTGTTGGCAGACAGTGCCACCACTGTATTCACGTGCCCCCCCCCATGCGTCAGCTGTGCTTTGGCCCATGGGGAGCATTCTTCAGCAGTTCCTTCCACATATCAAGGGCCTAGTCCTGCCACCAAGCACACAACTCAGCAGCTGGGGGGCTTAGTTTAATGTCTTCCCAGTTTCCTTCCATGGCAGATTGGGGGCAGGTGGGAAGCTTGCAACACCCAGCTGCCTCATGATTTTACCCTTGGACCCAGGCTCACAGCATTGGTTGTGGGAGTGGGCTGGCAAAGGGGTTTTCCCCCTCTCCAGGAAGCATGGGGCATCTGCCCAGCACTGCACCACTGGCTCTCCAGTCCACCCATGTGGGTTTTCTTCTGCATCCCCCCTCCCAGCCCACTAGGCCTTGCAATGAGAACACACTAAACCAGCACTGCACCACTGGCTCTCCAGTCCACCCATGTGGGTTTTCTTCTGTACCCCCCTCCCAACCCATGGGGCCTTGCAGTGAGAACACACTAACTCAGAATTTACCAGCTGCTGTCCTTTAAAAAGTTTGTATCTCCAGCAACTGGTATTACGTTTTAGGGCACACATGGCTGGGCCCAACAAAGTGACATTTATGTCAGATTTGGCTGTCATAACAAATGAGTTTGACACCTCTGATTCTACGTCATAAGTAATTCTATACATTACAGCCAGCTTAGGTATCACTGCCAGCTGCTACCCATTTTTGGTGTTATCCCTGTGTCAAATATATGTCTCAGCTCTGAACTGCCACATGCTTGTAAACGGTTTTGCCAGTAATTCATACTTATCTTTCACTCTTAATGTCAGAATCCTTTAAACTGTTGCATAAAAGACCCTTTGACTTGAGCAACAACCTATCAGGCTAAGTATAAGTAGGATTAGGGTTAGATTAGCATGAAGTTTTTGGGTTTTTTTGCATTTTTATGTCAAGTACAATTTAGAGGGGTTTATGAGGGGAAAACAAGTTTATGACCTTAAATAAACCTTGATCCTTCTCAGGTCTGGATGCAGAATGCGATGATTCCATTGCCTGATTTCCAGAGTTTGACTAGAAGAGGGGAGAACATCTAGATGCCAGTAATGTCCTGTAAGCAGCCCTTCCTACCATTTACTGGGATGCTGCTATGGTTGATTAAAACGTTGTTGTGTTAAGGAAGGAAGAAACAGCTGTAGGCAAGAAAGAGCAACTGAGAAATAGGCAGCCCAATCCTATACGAGTTTCCTTAGAAGTTAAATCCCAGTGCTTACAAGGGACTTTCTCTCAAATAAGTGTGGATAGAGTTGCAAACTAAGTGTTCAGAAGAGGCTTTATCTATGTATGGAATTACAGAGGAGCCTGCTGTTGGTTTTGAATATGTTCTTTTTGTAAAATATGCTTAACTGTTATGAGCTATCTGTTGGATACACTCTATTGGGTTACGATCACTAACCCTTCCTTGTATTTCAATGAATGCAATATACAGTTCATATAGTTGTGGATTGTGGATGGTCTTCCTTTGGTGGGTGTTGTTTGTGGCTATACTTGTACGCTAAGGGTTCCCCGTTGTTTCTGGCACATTTACAAAACCAGCTCAGGCCAATCTGGGGTATTTTGTGGTTTCCCTCCTTGTCCTTCATTTGACTAGGAATGGAAACTCCATTGGTGTAGTTTGAACACTGCCCCCTGTATTGTTTATAGCTAGAAAAGAGATTTTAGGGAAAAGAACTAATGAATGGCAAGACTTGAAAAAAGTGTGAAGGAAGCCAGCCAAGAATGTATCTCAGGAATGCAACAGGAATGTGTAGGCAGACAGTGGTGCATATTAACATGCATATTAACATGAATTAATGCAGATTAGTTCCTCGTTAGCAATCCTCCCCTGCCCAATAATACTCATGAGGCTGGTTTAAGAAAAAGCTGCATGGCCTTCAACTTTTCATTGTGTACTTATGGTTGACATATTGAGCATTTACCAGGTGGTGATACTTGATGGATCACATATCTAAACAACTGGTGGCACTCCAGATGGCCAGCCCCATCTGGGGAAGGACAAAAAGCAAAGCCTTGAGGAATGTCAGTTACCTTGGCTAACTAGCTGGTTTGTTTCAAAGGCATTTGTCAGAGCAATATGGTACCAAATTTGACTCCTCAGAATGAAACTCCACCAGCACATGTATGAAAATTCTAGGTGCTTCAGAGAAGCATCAGCCACTTTTACCAGCATGCCCCACCCTATCTCTCCACTTTATTTCCTGCTACATCCCACATCACAATCTTTGCTCCTCCACCTTCAGCACTCTCCCCCTTCCTTTCACTGGGATTCCAGTCCAGCTCCCAAAAGATGATACCTTTTGCAAAGATAGTTGCAATAAAGAGGACTTGTAGATTCCTGGTGGCGATAGATGCACCATGCTTTGGTTAGCCATAACAAGATTCACAGAAGCAGTGAATGCAGTCTCAGATTACTCAAAGGGTCTCCTAATGATTAGAAGCAATATCCTACGTAGAATAACATGCCACAAATTCAGTGTGGATGATCCCAAAGGGTGGATGATCTCCCAGACATCAAAACTGCAAAAGGCAAAGAGACTGCCTTTTAACTACTTCCTTGTCACTTCTAGCTGTCAGGTGCCCTGGGGACAAACACAGAACCTGGGACCAAATCTCCAGAGCCTTGGTCTGTATTACATCCTAGTTACCTGCTGAGCCAATCTCCCCTACACCATGGTTCCCTCCTAAAGGTGGCCAGCTGAGGAAGCACACCCCACCTGGATCAGCAGAATGAAGGGTCTGATAAAGCCTAGCCTGGTGGTATAAAACTGCTGCCTTCATCTGAAGCAATGTGCCTGTGATGTGAAGACTCTACTTACTCTGGCAATCCTGGTTCCTGATATGTGCTAGTTTGATCTCCTCCTGTGCCTTTGATCTGGACTATCTTGTAGATTCTGGCTCCTTGCCTCACCTCAGCTACAGTGTTGCCGAGCCTAGGACCCCGACTGAATAATGACTTCTGGCCTGACCCTGACTTTCATTCTGCTGGGCCCCACAGACCTTTTGCCTTTCTTAGACCCCCTGGCTACCTGATCCCTGGGCTATGGACTTTTCTCTCCTGGCTATCCAGCCACATGACTTGCATTAGCAGGAACATATTTAGTCTCTGCTAATCTGACCAATATTCATGCACCACAAGGAACATTCCCATACGTTCCTGCCCAGGAATTAAGACCACAGGGAGAGACCCTCTCCCATCAATCTAAGAAGCTCATTTGATGGCTATATAAGAGATGGCTTTTTTGGTGGCATCCCCATGATAACTGAACAACCTTCCCAGGAAGGTGCACCTGGTTTCCCTCGCTTTCGATCTTGAGGAGGCAGTAGAAAGCGGCTTTCTTTAGGACCATAATTGATTAACTTAGTAGTGGTCCTAAATTGTGGCTTTAAATTTTGGTTTTTCATGTATTTTATGTATTCTATCTATATTGTAAGCTGCCTTGAGTTCCTTAAGGTAGGAAGGCAGCTATTTTTTAAAATAAATAACTAAGGCAGGAATTTAGAATGAATGGGACATTGAAACCTAGTGATGAATATCTTCCACTATATCCACATGGTACATTCTGGACATTCTGGTATCAATTTCTATAAGGCAGCAAGTTGTCTGTTGAAGTGGAAAGAGAGACAGCCCTCCTTATTTGGAACACGACAATATTAGTAGTAGTAGTAGTAGTAGTAGTGAGCCCTCCTTATTTGGAACACGACAACATTAGTAGTAGTAGTAGCCATGATTGTTTATTAAGTAGTACCATGGGGTGCTGATTTCAGGTTAGCTAATAGGCTAATCATGTTGGAAGAACATCTCTGAATCTGTTTTATAAGCCTACATTTGCCACTGTGGGTTCAAACTGAGAACAAATATTTATCCAGACCTTTGAAGAGAACTCTTGACTCAAATGAGGTTTCTGATAGTCAGGTCTGTCAGATGGATTTGTAGTTCTTTAAGTCAAAATTTAGGGAGTCTTTTCTTTGGCATGGTCTGTAGTTCAATCTAAACATTAGTCAAGTAAAATCTCAACCAGCCAGATTCTAGTTTTAAACCTTAGAAGAACAGAGTGTGTGCCTCTAGGCACTCCCAATATTGTTTTTAGAACTTGGTTCTGGAATGCTTTCAGATCAGATGAAGCAGAATGCCTTCATATTCTGGCACCACAGAGGCTTAGAATCCACCCGAGGAAACTATTTGAGTCAGACTCCTAAGAAAAGGTGGGACCTGTTTGCCACCAAAAACATTCAGCTTCAGTTCTCCGTGTTCTGACTGGTCAGCCTTCTATTTCTAAGAATATTTTTTCTCCGTGTTCCAGAGGCAGAAAGAAATTAAAAGGGCTACAAGGTCCAGTTGCATGTATTCATTCACTTGGATGCTCTTCTGTCAGTACAGTTAGCTATTTGGATGTTAACCAATCAAAACTCAAAATGCTTGTCCATTAATATAGGTATGAAAAAAATAGTTGAGACATTCAGCTCTGCCCATTCTATTAATACCAGTCTGTCTGGTTTAGAATTTAATACATGGGGAGGAGAGCAAGGAGCAAGTAACTTCACTGCTCTGTAACTCCCCGGGGTGTTGACCAATAAGCATAATTACACACAGCTTTTTGCCACTGGTGACAGATCTAGCTTGGGGAGGGCACAGTGATTTGCTTGACTTGAGAGGGGAGGGAACTGTCCTGCATTTTCACAAGTCTGCCTCATCATGCATATAGAAAGCACACAGTGCTGAGTCAGTTTAGAAACCGCAAAAGCAGTGTGGAGGGTGGGAGAACTTAGCCTTTGCTTCCTCCCCCATCTTGCCTTGCTGCAGTCCACTTCTTTCTTTCAGCGCTTTTCCCCCAGCTTGTCTCAGTTCTGGTATCAAAGCCTGGCTGGGAGAAAAATGTGGAAAGAAATGGACTGTAGTGAGGGAAGGGATGGGGGGGGAAGCAGGATGAAGCCTTTCTTGTGCAGGTATTTCATTTTTGTTTTAAATGAACACTGCTTGGATGGATTCAGGGCCAATTCCCATAATAGAAAGTCCTCACGGCTGCCACAGGGAATTTGTGTCACACATGTGCCAGGAGTTCTGTGCCTCCCAGGCAAATGGGCTGTGTGTGGCATGTGGCAAAGGGACTTTGTCCTCCCAGATGATTGTCACAAACAGAAAAGGCCCGGGCGAATTGCTAACTGCTGCACTGGTAAACTTACATGGATTAATGGCTACATGTAAGTTTCCCAGAGGAGCAAAGAGCAGCTTCCTGGGCCAGTTCAGTTTACTCACAGTTTGGAGGGAAGGCTGAAGTCCCTTTTCAAGGTGTGCCATGACTGTGATTCGAATAGAAGCTCCATCACGAGCCTGGGAATTCCCTGGTGCCTGTGTGAAACCAAGTCCTCTTGGCAGCTACAAGGACTTTCTCTTAGGTGAACTGGCCCTTCCGCATATTTATATGTATGCACTCTTTCTGACCAGCCACTCCCTGCTTTCTTGGGTTGCAAAACACCTCCTTGTGCCTGCTCTGCAAGTGAGAGTTTTAATTGCCTATGGGAGGGGGAAGGAATGCCTGAGAACCGGGGGGAAAATGGGGGTGGGGGGAGTCAGAGATGCAAATGTCTTTCCACTGAAACCCATGGGAATTTTAAAAAAAATGTTTCAGGGTTGTTGTTTTTGAATCAAGTCACCCAAATGGAACACACTTTTGGAGCACATCTCCACCTGCCAGGGGTCTTGATTTGAGGCATGGAGAGGACACTCCTCTCCCCCCCCCCCTCCAGGCCAGGGCTTGCCAGAAGAGATGGTTGGGCAGCAGTCCCTCCAGTAGGGTTGCCAGCTCTGGGTTGGGGAATGCCTGGAGATTTTGGGGGTGGAGCCCGAGGAGGGGAGGGCTTGGGGAAGGGCTAGACCTCAGCAGGACACAATGCCATACAGAAGAAGAAGAGATTGGATTTATACCCTGCCCTTCACTACCCAAAGGTGTCTCAGAGCGGCTTACCAACTCCTTTCCCTTCCCCTCCCCACAACAGACACCCCGTGAGGTAGGTGGGGCTGAGAGAGCTCTTGACAGAAACTGCTCTTTTTTCAAGAACAGCTGTTATCAGAACAACAGCTTGCCCAAGGTCATCCAGCCAGGTGCAAGTGGAGGAGTGGGGAATCAAACCCGGTTCTCCCAGATTAGAGTCCGCGCACTTAACCACTACACCAGACTGGCTCTCACCCTCCAAAGCAGCCATTTTCTCCAGGGGAATTGAGCTTCGTCATCTAGAGTAATAGTGGGAGGTTTCCAGGTACCACCTGGAGGTTGGCAACCCTGCCCTTCAGCCATGCAGCAGCATCAAGTCTCTCCCCTTCGTCGCTCAGAGGACCATATCATGCCTCCAAGATCCGCTTCTTCAGCTGATGTGCATGGCTGCATCATGATTAGGATCCTTCACTTTCTGACAGTCCTTCTGGCTATTCAAGCTATATATGATATTCAGGAAAGCTCTCAGTTACACAAGACTGTTGCCTTTGAGGCGAGCATGTGCAGAGTGCATTCCTTCTCACTTTATCTACATACACCTGTGGGCTGCATGGTGCAGGGCATCCCAGTAAACAGACTTGATTTCAACACAAACTTGAGCCACAGCCTGGGGTGTTGGTTGATTTCTTTACAAGGAAGCAAAACCATTGCATCTGGCCCTTACAGTGGTTTTATAAACTAGAAGGATCACGAACAGGGAGGGAGTATACTTTACTAAAGGCAAAGCATTTTTTGCTTGGCACGGGATTAAATGATTTTGCTTTGGAATGGAGAGAAGAGTGCCATCTTCTGGACCAAGGAGTAATAGTAAATAATCTTGGATTTCTTGAATCACACTGCTTCGTTGCCACTTCATTACTTTGCACCAACAAGGAAGCTATCTAGAACAAAGTCTGAGTCCAGAGGCACCTTTAACGCCAACAAAGTTTAAAGCTTATACCCAGAATTAAACTGTGTTGGTCTTCAAGGTGCCACTGGACTCAAACTTTGTTCTGTTGCTTCAGACCAACGTGGCTACCCACCTGAAGGGATCTTTCTGTGACATCAAGGCTTTCGGATGAAACCAACAGCTCCTGCTTTTCTCACTGGAGAACTCCAAAAGAGGCTGCTTACTAAATGGCAAACAACAACAGCCAAAGCTAATAGTTTTCAGCATGAAATGATTATGAATTTTAAAAGCTAAGTGACTCAGAGTCTAACTATGCCAAACAGAATACTAATTAACTAGGCTAAATATGAAAATAATCCCAGAAATAATTAGGGATTTGCAACCAATGTTTCCCAAGACTGAAAGTACAGACCCAAATTATGCAAAGAGTGGAGGCATGGGGGGGGCTTACAAAACTTGCACTTTTTCCTCCAGCAGTGATCATTCATCAGACCCCTTAACATCAGAGTGGCCATCTGGTGCAGAGTCACCTGAATTGGCACAGGCATAGGGTTGCCAACCCCCAGGTGGGGCCTGGAGATCTCCTGTAACGACAGTTGTTCACCAGACTACAGAGATCAGTCCCCCTGGAGAAAATGACTGCTTTGGAGGGTGGACTCTGTGGCATTACACTGTGTTGAGATCCCTCCCCAAACACCATGCACTCCAGGCTTCATTCCCAATCTGGAGTTAGCAACACTGCACAAGGAGCAAGAGTTTCTTCCTGCACTGGACACAAAGGCTCATGGGGCTCCCGCCCCCTAGAGGTGCTCAGTAGAGGCTCCGTACCTGCAGGTTCCGGGTTAGCTAGAGCCCTGAGCCTCACTGCATTCTGCATACCAGTGGCACAGTTTCATGTTTTGAACTTGGCATCCTTGCAAAAAAGAAAAGGAAAGAAAAGACTGGCCACCCACACCTTCACAATTTCTTGTCATTTGTTACCACTTTTACAGTCCCAGAATAGTTCTCTGTCCCTTTTGAATTCTTCTCCTTGCCTCTTGTCTTTATTTAAAACATTTATAAGATGACTTCCAGATAACTAGGACCCTAGGTAGGTAATAGCAAGCAAACCAAGATTAAAACATTATTTTGTTATCAATAGAATGAACAACAATCATCAGTGAGAGAAAGCTTTAAACCACTGGGTGCCAAAGGCTCTTCTGGAGAGTGAGAAACTCCCCAAAACTGCAAGACAGGCATCAGTCTTCTTGTTTCTACCCTTTCCACCTTTATTATTGTAGAACTGGAGGAGACCAGCAGGTCCAGACCCCTGTCACAAGGTAGACTCTCAAACAACATTCTGGTGCTTGAGGAAGAAAATCTAAATTGTACTCCTTCATGTAGAGAAAAAAATCTAATTAAACCACTGCACCAAGATCTCTCCCTTGAGGCTGCCAATGTGCTGCTGGCTCTGATCTGTCTCCCCCCCCCACTCCCCCACAATAGATCAAGCGGCACAGCTAAACCAGATTCTGCCGCAAAAATAAGCACATTGTAACTTGTAGCAAAATGCTTCTGATAACAATTATACAATGGATGCAGGCAAAATTATGAGGCAATCAGGAAGGTGGAGTTCTAAGAGACGTGACTGAGTTTGAACAGTTGGTTACAAAACAAAAAGATCATTCACTACGATGGATATACAAGATGTTATTTCAACTAGCAACAAAAGAACAAGTGAAAAAATGTATGATCAAATGGATGCAGAATTTTAGAGATCAATGGATCAATGGGAATGCTTCTGGGGAAAAGAAATTAAAGTTTACAGCCAGCCTGGCATTAAGAGAAAATGGGAACAATTTTTTTTTTAGTTATCATATAACCCCAAAGGACATTGAGAAAGCAGATTAAAAACTACAAAGGAAAATGCTGGAAATGCCAAGATATAGATGGAACTTCTTTCATATGTGGAAGATTTGTAAAATAGCAAAAAAAAAAGTATAGAAGGAAATATATGGAAAAATGCAGAACATATTAAAATTTAAATTCCCTATGGAAGCTAAAAATATGTTATTAGGTATAGTGCCTAATAAATTACCAAAAAATTCTGGAATAGATATTCAAATACATGGTGACAGTGTCTAGAATTATCTACACAGAAAAAAGGAAAAGTCTGCCTCTGCCTAGAAAAATGGGTAAATAAACTTGCCGAATATGCAGTAATGGCAAAATTAACAACTTGTTTAAGAAACAGATCAATCATGAAATTTGAGGAGAGATGGACTTTCTATTATGCAAGCAGGAGGCAAATTTAAAATGAGTAGTTCAAAAATGTACACAAATGTATTGAAACGTAGTAGCAGAACAAGTGTTAAATGTAACATCTTGAATATAAATGTATAAAGAAGTGAATACTGAGCAGAAATATCATCTACCTTCTTATTATGAGATATATAACAGATTTTCTTTCTATACTCTGATATATTACTTATTGTTAAAAGTTACACTGAGTACATAGAGGTGGCAAAAATATATAATACTGAATATGTAGTAAAGATGAAATCAGTAATGTCGATATAAAACATATTCGTTATGGAATTTGAAATCCAAAATATTGAATATAAATGTACCCCAACAGAAGTAAAGATAGTGTTTTAAAAATTAAAATGAAGGGGGTGTTGTGGAGAAATGCTTTTTGTTTCATATATCCTGTGCTACATAATTATTTTTATAGACATAATTGTGATATGCAACCCCTTTTTTATTTCTGTATCCTTTCACATCTTTACTGTTTTCTAAAAAATAAAAATATATATTAAAAAAATTATGAGGCAATCTAACAAGGCACATTTATTCATGATCCCAATCCCCCCTTCTAAATTCCTCCAAGAACCATTAGTCTTTAGTTGAGTCTTCCTCAACCCATCCCCCCTTCTGTTTTTGTTTCCTTTTCCCCTCCTGACATTTGGTACTTCGACCTAGATGCCTTTCACATACAGTTGCTTTGCTTCTGGATCTGCTAGGCATCTTTCCTTTTGCCGTTCTTCTTTGGAATACATTTTTTTCATGCTGTCTTACTCAGTGTCAAACATGCATTTCTTTCTTGGCCAGCTTCCCCCTTTCCACTTTTGTGTTGTCATCTTGTTGTCAGTCCTCTTGGGAATCCGTACAAACAGCTCCTAGTAAATTGTGGGTATTCAACAGCACTTAAGAAGAAACAGTAAACAGGTTAGTATGCAGCCTTGCATTAGTGTAATATGTTCCATCCTGACAGGGGTGCTGCTTATCCATTATGCCACATTTCAATGGCACTTTCCTTCAAGGAGTTCAGTGCCATGGAGTTCCACTTAGTTTTATAACCGTAATGGTAGGTATTGGTTGAGAAACAACCATTTGCTGTTTCCCACATCCAAACTCTACGCTTAGTCCATTACACCACACTGCTTCGATAAAGTGGTCTCTCTAAGCAGTCTCTCTTGTTGTGGAGGTTATTTACAGGCCAACATCATGTTATCAGTCGGGATGTCCTCCTGCAACATTTATCCCACAAGGATGCAGTTGAGGATACAGCTCTGTTTGTACAATGCTTGCAGAGCTAAGCCTTGATATTGGCACAGAAAGCCAACCTGCGAATTGCTGCCCTTGTTTAGTTCTGCACAAAGCTTTTCACTCATGTGCCTGAAGCTTTAGTTCCAGCGTATTCATCTCCATGGTATCTGAATGCCTGGCAAACTGGGCTTTATTTTTCCTTCCAAGGCAATTTACGAGATGGAACAATAGTTGCAAATGTTCAGTTGACTCATTAAAGTGGAAAGCAATAATGATCTGAGGGGAGTAGTCTATAGTTTGTATTCTGCATTTTGCCCAGGGCTGGGGAAAATCCCAGGTGCCTGGTTGCTCCACTGCCTGAAAATGTAATGTTACCCCTTCTATATGATGACTGAGGTCCTTGTTACACAAGATATGCAATGCAACACGGGTTACACATCCGACTGGGGTTCACCTTAAAAATAGGGGAAGGCTCTAGTACATCATATGGCAGTAGGAGGGGTTTCAACCTTCCCTCTCTTCCATTCTGTGTCATTTTCAGCAGCAAAAAACAGTCGTAGATTCCAGCTGTTTGTCCTGCTACCAGTTCCACCTGGAACCTGCAGTGGGGCAAACAGCACCCCCCATGGCCAAAAGCAGCATGGGATGGAAGAGTTGAAGCCACTCCTCTGGCCACACCATGCTCCAAAGCCGACTTGGGTCCCACACCAGTTTTAATGTAAGTCCCCAGTCAGATGTGTAATGTGAGTCGGGTTGGGAGTGAACCCCCGAACCGATTTGCATTAAATGTAGCAAAGCCCAGAAGATGGAAAATGTTTATAGTGGGGATTTTGGTTTACATTGGAATACATTGCACTAGAGAGGATTTTATGTGTCAAAGACAGTTCTCCTTGACTGTTAATTAAGGATACCAGATTTTATTCTCATAAATTAAAGGATTATGGTAACTGGATTTCTCATATCACATTAGGCCTTTGCTTAGGGTTGCCAAACTCCAGGTGGTAGCTGGAGATCTTTCACTATTACTACTGATATCCACTTTGGCCACTTAGGAAAGTTGACTCTATAGCATTATACCCCATTGAAGTCCCTCCCCTCCCCAAACCCCACCTTTATCAGGCTCTGCTCCCCAAATCTCCAGGTATTTCCCAACCCGCACTGCTTCATAAGAAGCAGGTACTGTGATGATTTACTTCCTGTGAAGCAGAGGTCTTCTAATGTGCTGTGAGAAATCAAGGCCCCTTTCATACGTGCTATTTATCCCATGGCTTCTGAAGTTGTATGGATTATTTTGACTATTTCACCAGCTTTCTTTTGAATTGCTGAAGTCTTTTTTGTGTTTTTAAAAACTTTTCTCCCTTTTTTGCAGCACAGCTGAATCACTACAGACAGTTATTTGAGGAGTCTGTGACACTGCCAACCCCTTTTTCTTCTATCTCCTGTCTCCTTCCTCAGGCCTAGGGCCCACTTTTTCCTGCCCCTCCAGCCCAGGCCCTCTATTGGCCTTTGAGGCATGCACCGCACAACAATCTGGGTTGTGCAGCCCTTTCTCCTATCTCTTCTTGTAGCTGGAGCAGAGTAAGGTTGCAGTCAGACAAGCAGTTTAATCCTGTGTCGTTGCTGTTCCCTTTTGGATTTAAAGTGCACGGTCAGACAGCAACAACTGCTTTCCATTCCCCAGTTGCTGGCACCCTGTTCTGACCCATCTTTGAATCAGAGTTATTTGACAGCAGGGAAAGTCCAGTCTTTACAGATGTCAGCACTTTCACCACACATTTCCAGATGTCTGAACTCTCTCTTGCAAGCTCAAACTGTTTGGGAAGTCTGATCGCACACTTCCATCGTCACACGTTTTTTTTTTTTAATGCAGTTAGCGATGTGTGCATAAGCGGATCTTCACCCTAGGGTTGCAAATCACTGCTTGTGTGTTTTTGCATCCAAATATTTTGTCAGGATTGGGAACCCCCAGTGGAGTCATTTTTGAGTTGCAAATCCCTCCCCCAAACCCCTCTCTCCTGTTTCATGTGGTGGGAAAGCCATGTAAATAGTCCCTAGTTGGGCTCCCGTATCAGCACGGAGATTGGGGAGGCTGGCATCCCTAACACAGGGAGACTTGGGGAATGCTGGGAAAATTTAAAAATCCAGGCAGCCTTGCCTCTGTGCAAACTTGAGCTGAATATCTGCCCCCAAAAGCATGTGTAGAGCTTTCTAGGAATGGACCTTGGCTAAAGTGGGGTGTGTGTGTGTGTTCACCAGACTAGAGAGATCAGTTCCCCTGGAGAAAATGGATGCTTTGGAAGGTGGACTCTATGGCACTGTACCCCACTGAGGTCCCCGTCCTCCTCAGGCTGCATCCCCAAATCTCCAGGAGTATCTCTGCCTGGAGCTGGCAACCATAGTCTCCATCCCACTTTCTCCCATGCAAACTATGTTAGCACAAAAAAAGAGTTGCTGTTTGAGAGCATCCCATGATTGGCACAAGAGTAAATGTACTGAAGTAAATGGGGCTCCTCTCATGTAAATCTGTATACCATGTAAGAGAGGCAAAGTGCAGGAAGTTGAGAGAGGCTGCAGTAGTTGGCGGAGGGATCCTGGAGCTGTCAAAATGGAGTGGTGCTTTGGTGAAGCACTTCTGCATATGCTTGAAAGACTATTTTAAAAAAGGATGCAGCCCAACAGTGCACTCCATCGCTACAATAATCTGAACTTTCGACCATGGAGCGAAGGCGCAGTGAATCCAGCTCATGGTGGGATGTCTGATCAAAACTTTTCGTTACAACATAATATGGGATAATTATTTTGTATTTATTTTGTGTTTGCTGGTTTTAAACTGTTTGTTGGCTTTAAATTGTTTGTAAGCCGCCCTGAGCCGCTTCGGCAGGAGGGCGGGGTAGAAATTTAATAAACAAACAAACAAATAAATAATTAGAGGTGTGCCCAGACCATGCCAAGCCTGTTGTTGTCATCTGTGGGGCTGGTGATGCTGCAAGGCTTATGTCTGCAAAACAGTTAAGAGGTGGGCCTGCCCCTGCTGGGATGCCAAGTGTTCTTTCTTCGTGCCAGCCTTGTACGCTGGCTCAGGAGGGCAGGTTGGCTTAAAAAAAATAATAAAAAAAAACCAATACCAAACTACCTCATCAGAGTGCAAACCTTTTTTTAAAAAGCACAATCTCCATTCTGATCTTGCTTCAGAGAAAAACAAGGTACCAATGGAGAAAAACTGTGAAACAGTTGCATTCTGAAAGGGGCCCAGTTGACTGTAATCACTGGGTTTAGAGTTGCCAACTCTGGGCTGGAAAAATCCTGGAGATTTGGGGGCAGGAGCCTGGGGAGGGCAGGTATTCAGGAAAGGAGAGACTTCAGCGGTGTATAATGCTATAGAGTCTACCCTCCAAAGCAGCCATTTTCTCCAGAGAAACTGATCTCTTTCGTCTGGAGATCAGTCATAATTCTAGGAGCTCCAGGCCTCACCTGGAGGTTGGCAATCCTAACATGGTTTAAAAGAATTAAAAAACTGATAGCTCTGCATGACTGCTGTGCATGTTATAACAATCTCTTGGTTTCTATAACAATGTGATCTGTATGGAAGCTACCACAAGTGACAAGCATGGATGACTTTAAAAAGGGATTAGACAGGAGAATAGATTCACCAGTGGCCAGAGAGATCAACGGGAACCTCCACATCCAGAAGCACTAAGTATCTGAATACCAGTGCTGGGAGGCAGCATCAGGAGAATGACTTGGCCTCTATGCCTCAAATGTAGGCCCTCTAGGACAATTGGTTGGCTGCTCTGTGAAACGGGATGCTGGACTAGATGAACCACTGGTCTGGTCTCTTCTTCTGTTGTTAGGTACCGATGTAGCTGGAGGACAGGAGAGAGGAAGTGTAACTGGGAAGGAAACATCACCAACATACTCTGGAGTCTTCAACAAACCCTGGTCACAATTCAGTACTGAGTTATGTGTGCTTTAACCCCATTATTTCAATCAGCTTTCAATGTGCCTAATTCTGCATTGGGTTGTGGCTATATACCTCCATATTCACGAGGGCTTTAATTTTCTTTAATATTTTAGGAATCCAAATACTTTGAACACAGAATCCATAAACATGGGATTGGAGAAGATTAATAGACCTGATTAGAATCTGTAATGTCTAGATCTGGACTATAGTTAAACTTGGTTTAATCTAATGCCATTGAGAAAAGAGGAGGCTCGTCCCTCTGCTCTAGACACCAATTTATTCTTCATGCATAAGAGAAATAACTATTTTTAAAAAAGAAATTGGCTCTTTCCAGGCAGTCTTTTTCTCAGTTCTAGCACGAGCAGCCTTCAGACCTGAATTCCAAAGTCAATCTATACCAATGTCTTGGTTCTGAATTCATCAAAAGGGCAGTATCACTGCTTTTTCTTTGCAACTGATTGTTAAGGACCTTGACAACAAAGAAAACGTTTGTAGCATTTTCTTCCCAGGGGGAGTGATATGATGCTAATGCTGTTTTTGTTTCCATTTTTATATCATGTGGAGAACCTTAATCCAAAGGAGGCCGTAAACAAGCTATTTGCAAGGCCGGCAGCCAGCTGACCCTTTGTACCCATGCACTGCAGTAGTAGCAGCCGTTGGTTCTAATGTATCATTTTATTGGTTTTACTGTTCTGTCCTTTTAGTTAATCTTAATCAAAGTTGTGTGATATTGTTCCTATTGGGATTTTCTTGAATGGCTTCATTGCCTCTTTAAGCATGCACATTCTACTTGATTCAGTGGGAAATAACATAAAAATGGCTATGCGCACCTTCACATCATAGGGTTGACTCCTTTGCCTACTTCCACCGATGTAAGAAGCCTTTCAGTGGTGATAGAGGTTCCGAGTGTGTGTGTTCATCTGAGCTGTTTCCTCCTCACTGCAGCTGCCTGTTTTGCAAGGCTTTTGGTCTGTGTGGCTGTCCTCACTCCTGGCACCATTTTTTCAGTGCTCACAGGTAATACAGGGTTAAAGGGGGGAGAAGGTGAGAGATTCACATCCATGAGTGCCTTCTGTGAGCAGTGCATGGAATTCTAGGGTTACCAGCCTGGCTTCCACAAATAGCCAGAGCTTTTTTTGGGGGGGGGGGGGAAAGGAACCATTCAAAAACAGCATTGCACGTGTCATGATGTCACCTCCAACCAGAAGTGATGCCACAATACACTCAGTGCTGTCCCCCCCCCTCTCCTGCTGCTCACTGGAAAGCAGTGGGAGAGCAGCAGTGGAAAGGGGAGAATGCCCACCACCACTGGATAACTGGCAACCCTAAATCCAATTCATTCTCTTCAGCCATTTCAATTGTAAGTAATCATTGTTTAACAAGAGCAATAACAGTTACAATGAGTGACACGTTTTCTAGACTACACAACAAAGGATCTTGTGGCACCTTAAGGTCTAAACAAGTTTATTGTGGCATAATCTTCATGAGCCAGTTACAGGAATTATAACAGGAATTGTCAGTTACAGGAATTATAACATTCGCTTGACAGATTTAGAGCCAGATCCACAAAATGCACAAAGGCAGAGGATAAGTGAGTACAGTTCAGTCTTAAAATGGAAAGAGCTGAAATACTTCAGCAGATGAGTTTCAAAGGGAGGCTCCAGAAAGAAACCGCTGAGTTGGAATTCATGTGCAGATTTGATATTATTGGAATCAGCTAGGACTCGGGATGACTAGTGCTTCATAAAATAATTTTTCCTCTTTACAGATTTATGAACACTAGTCAGATGCATCTTAGTATTTTGCCAGTTCATAAACAGCTGAGAGCAGTGTTCCCTCTAAGCTGAGTTAGTGTGAACTAGCTCACAGCTTTTTAGCCTCCGGCTCATGCATTTTTGCCTTAGCTCAGGAAGGAGGGCTCCAGAGCAAACTAATATATGCAGCAGCCAAATCGCTCACTCACCACTTTAATGCCAGTCAGTCACAAAGTAGAATTTCTGCTCATAAGACTCCACAGCTTAGAGGGAGCATTGGTTGAGGGTGGTCCACATCCAGACAAAATAGATTGTTTATTCTTTTGAGTGGAAATGGTTTTCATTAGCACTGTAATTATGGGTGCGGTGGTTCAGTACACATGCTGTTATCTGGTTGCAAACAGGGAGCCAATTTATTGCTGACTGGCTGTTCATTATTTTTCACATCTTCAAATACTACAGTAAGTACACTGCCATCAGCACATTTCAACCATGTATGTTCTCACATGGCTGAATAAGAATTCTATATTTCTCCTTCCTCACAGACCTGTTGTTGCTACAGGTTGCTTGGCAACCGATTGTTTTTTTTTACCAATTGTAAATAAATAGTGAGCAAAGCAATCAGTTAGCTAAGGATGATAAATACTGATAAATGAAGGTTCAATGTTCAAGACTGAGTATCAAGGCTGTTTCACACAAGCACATATTCTCACAGCCTTATGAGAAGCATAAATTACCTTCCGATGTCATTTAATTACCTGATCCAATGCAGGGGGGAAACTATTTAGATGCAAAAGTGCCCGCAAGGCAAGGAAATGAAACTTTCCTACCACAGCTACTACACAGCTGTGAAACTGCTGGATAGCTGTTCAACCTGGATGACAGTAAACCAAACAGATCCGAGGCTCGGCTCATGTGTGGTCCTGTCTGTCAAACATCATATGTTTACCTGGTCACTGCAAAGTTTGTAGCATTCCTAAATGTGATGTAACATACCTTGACTTGGGAAACTGGGCCTTCTGGCCTCTCTTTGAAATGCCCGCCCACTCCCTGGGCCTTCTGCTTTGTGGCTCTGGATATAAATCTCTCTGCCAACTGAATGGAACATTTGTTATTATGTGTGTTAAGGGACATCAAGTCACTTCCAAGTTATGGCGACTCCATGAATTAATGACCTCCAAAATGTCCTATCACTGACAGCTTTGCCCAGGCCTTGCAATCTGAGGGCTGTGGCTTCCTTTAGTGAGTCAATCCATCTCACATTTGTTATTATATATTAAAGAAATCAAAATATTTTAGTTGCAGCTGAATAACAAGGATATTTCTCTAGAATCTGTCTTGTCTAGGCAGACATTAAAAATGAAGAGAGAAGAAGAGGAGATTGGATTTATACCCCGCCCTTCACTTGGAGTCTCAGAGTGGCTTACAAATTCCTTTCCCTTCCCCTCCCCACAACAGACACCCTGTGAGGTGGGTGGGGCTGAGAGAACTCTGACACAAACTGCTCTTTTTCAAGGACAGCTGTGCCAGAGCTTGTGACTAACCCAAGGTCACATCAGCAGGTGCAAGTGGAGGAGTGGGGAATCAAACCCGGTTCTCCCAGATTAGAGTCCGCACACTTAACCACTACACCAAACTGGCTCTCAGAAGGCAGATTTTTTTTGCATGATTTCTAAATGCAATTATCTCAGATTACTCAATCAACTATCTTCAGTTTGTGCGGCTGTAATGTTTTTAGTACAGTATGTTAAAACTCAGTTGAGGATTCCAGGCAGAAGTTCAGCAATTAACATTTAAAGAGCCACAGGGTCATGAAAAATGAACTTGTCCTTTGGGTTACATGTAGAATCTGAATCAGAACACTACAGGAAATTGGATTGCCGAAATTGAAGAGCCGTAGCAATCATGATAAATAGGAATAATAAGAAACTAATGATAATAAATATATACGCACCAAATCAAAACCAGGAAAAATTTTATGAATCACTAAAAGAAACAATAGCACTACAAAATTTCGACGAACTGTGTCTGGTTGGCGACTTTAATGCAGTGTTTGAGACAAAAGTAGATAGGAAAAACGCAGGGAAAAATAAAAGATGTGGCAATATCCTACCAAAACCCTTTCTGGAATTAGTGGACGAACAGAATCTAGTAGATGTTTGGAGGGTAAGAAACGCGGGGAAAAAAGACTTTACTTTTTACTCAAATAGTCATAAATCCTGGTCAAGAATTGATATGATATGGTCGTCAATATCATTAATTAACGAAGTTGAAGAAATAGAAATCCTCCCACCGACTTTTGCCGACCATAATCCCATGCTAATGTCTATACGGGAAATCCCCAAAAAATCGAGATGGTATCTAAACAAAAAACTGATAAACAAAGAAAGCTTTGTGGAAAAAACTAAACAGAGAATAAAAGAATTTTTTGAAAATAACATTCGAGCAGAAACATCAAGTTTAGTAAGAAATCCTCCCACCGACCTTTGCCGACCATAATCCCATGCTAATGTCTATACGGGAAATCCCCAAAAAATCGAGATGGTATCTAAACAAAAAACTGATAAACAAAGAAAGCTTTGTGGAAAAAACTAAACAGAGAATAAAAGAATTTTTTGAAAATAACATTCGAGCAGAAACATCAAGTTTAGTAATTTGGGACACATTTAAGGCATACTTAAGAGGATTGTTTATAAATGAAGAAGCATGGGTGCAAAAACAAAGAAGGAAAGAATACAAAGACTTGATAATCCGAATAAAACAAAAAGAAGACAATTTGAAAAAGGGGAAAAATGAAGATCAACTTAAAGTTGAGCTCAAATTACTCCAACATCGATTAAATCTTATGTTAACACAAGAAGTAGCCAGAAAATTGGAATACACGAAACAATATTTTTTCGAGAATGCGAATAAACCCACAAGATGGCTGGCCTATAGGATAAAGAAAGAAAAGGCAAAAAAAATCATTAAGATGCTTAAAGACGAAAAACAACTAGAAAAGAGCAATATTGTGGACTTGAAGGACATAGTTGAAAAATTCTATGGGAA
>NW_015163139.1:63717-92034 GCF_001447785.1 Gekko japonicus
CACAAACGATAAACTAATCCAAAAACTCTATAATCTATTCCTCACTAACTTTGAACTAGATGAAGAGATAAAATGTACAATGATTATATGGATGCAGGATTTAGGTTATATTATAGAAGATTGGGCCAAAATTTGGATAACCGCAAAACAAGTAAGAGCGATCCCATATAAAGAAAATATATTCAAAATGTTCCACCGATGGCACTGGTCCCCAGATAAAATAGCTAAATGTTACCCGAATGCACCCAGAAACTGTTGGAAGTGTAAAAATAACGTGGGCACCTTCTATCATATGTGGTGGAGATGTCCCAAGGCTCAATATTATTGGCAGAAGGTATATAAGATGTTAAGAGACATGTATGAAATAGATATACCTCGTAGACCAGAAATGTTTTTGTTGAATGTAATGCCAGACAAACTGAAAAACGAAGAAAAATATGTTATAGGATTTATTCTTACGGCAGCACGCATATTATTTGCCAAAAACTGGAAAGCCGAGAGGATACCGTCATGTAGAGAATTAACTATAAAAATGCAAGAGGTAGTTGAAATTGATAAACTAACTACAATTCTAGAAAACAAGAATATGGATATATTTACAAATAGATGGAGAAGGTTTTACAAATGGATGAATGAAAACAAGATGTAAACTCGATAAGCAGATGACTCTGTAGAGATACTGAGAAATGTAACATGTGTGCATGTTGTAATGCATATGAAAAATGTAATAAATATATTTTAAAAAAAAAAAGGAAATTGGATTGCCCTTTCCTTTTTTGACAAGGGAAGGGCAGGGGGTTGTGATGTTTATTTATTTGTTGTGGATAGAATCATCTGGAAAAGAATAAGACAATTACCTTGGCAGAGTAGCCCATCATTAGATTTTATAACCTGTAGAACTGTGGTTGTCCTTGCTACGTAAAAACTGTTATTGGCATTTGTACACTGTCTTGCCTTCAAGGAGCCAGAATAGCAATTTAGCTACACAACACTCCTGTAATACAATTAAGACTAAGTGTTATCTGCACAGGGAAGTGCTTGGGCAGTTTTGCCATTACTACTGCAACTACCAGTACAGCACAGCTGCAGCAGGGCATTCAGGTGATGGGTTTCCCCACATTTCCCCTCCCCACAGCTGTTTTCCTCCCCTGCACCACCCTGCCAGCTTTTTCCATCAGTTTCTCAATATGTCAATTACTGGTTTTTAAAAACTTCAAAAAGCCCCCTGGTGTATGGGGCAGGAGATGGCCAGAATGGCACTAGGGTGGGGAATATTGTGCCTGTATGGGCAAGACTGGGAGTTTCCTGCCCACAAAGCAGCCATCTTGGCTTTGCTGAGACCTCTCCCAAAACATTGCAGCAAAGGAGAATTGGGAAAGTTTACATAAAAGACAGGGGTACATGAAAGCACCAGGATGCTGTGGAGAAGGGGGGGGGAATCTGCTTCCCAACTGCATCCATCCCAAGGCAACCAAACTATGTATAAGGCACCTGACAGTGATTAACCAAATGCCACTCAATAACCTTTGTAGCTAATGGGGATTTCATCTTGGGTTTTCCACATCTAGACCCAACAGTAATCACTGCACCACATAGTTAAAAAATTAAACATACAGCACCCCCCAAAAAAAAATAAAAATAAAAAACTTGGCAGAGGGATCCCAGATCAGATGGAATGGCAGTGACAAAAACACAAGAATTCATTTGGATGTTGTTGGAGAAACAGCAGCTGACCAGGACAAGGTCGAGCATTTCCCTTCCTCCCACTGTTTCCTCACTGCAGATTGCACCCTTCTCTCTCTTCCCTCCCAATGTCTTCCACCAGATATTGAGTTTCACTCTTAGGTGTAACAGAATTAAGGTTAGTTAGTACCATTCAGCTTTGGAAAGCAAGAATGGCATGGCCAGAGAAGGCCCTGAACCAATACTACCCTAGTCATCTTGGGAGTAGAGCTGACAAATCTGTAAAAAGCATCCATGTTCAGCTAACTAACAATGGAAGGAGAGATACTGGGGTATATGAACAAAATTCAGAAGACGGCTGTACACAACTATGAAATTTGTAGAACTATATAGAAGTAATTACCTCTTGTTTTTTGGATTGTTTTGCTCTTATTTACTTTGATGTTCTTGGTATTTTGCAGCGGCTATAACAAAATGGATTTGGCAGCAGTGTGCCATAACAAAATTGTTGCATTTTTTGCTTTCTAAAAATTCTCAATATTTGGGGCTTATTATTCTCTGGCTGCTACAGCCACTAAATGCTTTATCCTTGGCTCGTGCTGATGAAAATATGTTACTCCCAAGTTCCATTAAGGGTTATTGTCGTTCTCTGTCAGCTGATGGAATAAATTAGCAGTATTATCCTAAGAGGTAACCTCTAATCAGATCTTCATAAATAACAAGTATTTGCTGTGGTAGGGCCTTTCCTGACCAGCTAGGCATGCTTAAGTGCCAGCTGCGATGTGAAAGTAAAGCATGTGCTTGAGTTTCTGCTACTACAAAGAACAAGACTTCAAAGTGCTTAATGTGAGATGGAACATGCCCCCTACTAAGGTCATGGCAATGCTGAAGAGTCATAAGTATTAGTCCAATTAAAAAAAAACTCTTAAAAACAAACTATTATGGAGAGAGCACTAAAGAGAAATAAACAGAATGATGTGATGCAAAAAAAAGGAGAAAGACAGTTTAAACTGTCAGCTTTTATTACTGCACTTAGAGGTAAACTTTCACTTTTTCACAACATTTGACAAAAATCTATATGACGTATCTTGGTTGATGTATTGCTTTGGCGGTGGGCTATGTACATTATTAGATTTCAGGAGTCATTTCCTTAAATATTGATTCCTATAGTGGCAGGCTAGCCCAACCTTATCAGATCTTGGATGCTAAGCAGAGTTAGCCCTGGTCAGTATGTGGATGGGAGATCTCCCAGGAATACCAGGGCTGTGATGCGGAGGCAGGAAATAGCAAACCACCTCTGAATGTGGTTTGATAGCAGTTGACAGCTGTGACTTGATAGCAGTTTTCACCACCACCATAGTGGAATGCTGATAATTGCAATGAGTATTTAAAATTGGTGTTTGAAATTTATGGATGCGTAGATTTATCTTATTTTGAGTCTTCAGTTGAAGGTTTGACTATAGTAAAAGTAGCCCAGGAAACACCCCCCCCCAAATTCTCATCTAATCGGCAAAATCTGGATAGGCTTGAATTCCTTTGGCAGCTGAGATACCCTAGGAGGGTAACAGGCTTATGCTTGCAGCACAAAGGGGAGGCTAATAGTCAGGAGTATGTATTCACCATATAAAAAGCCACCTCTGGCCATTAATCCTGGTGCACATCAGGATTAAAGTTCAGGAATGAGGCCTCTCTCACCATTGTTCAAGTAACCATATGTGTGGAAAACACTGCTCCATTCGATTTGCCAGTTTTAATTTGTTTCTTTCAGGCCTTTTCAGGGCCAGCATTTGATCCATGCCTTCTAAAGCTGCTAGAAGACTAAAGCTTCTGGACAGCCCCCAAAAACCATGGATTCAAATCTCTCCCATTCCCCCAATGCTCAGCCATTCTCACCCTCAAAATAACAGGCATTCAAAGTGCTAATGTGTCCACCTAATGTCTGTTTTTAGCCAAGGGCATGTGGACAAGCTGGCCTTTCCTCAAGGTGTGTACCATAAAGGAGCACTTATCATGCATGGCACACAGTTCCTGTGACATATGCAAGTTCACCAATTCGAAGATGCCCAAGCCCAAAACTAAGCCCAAACTGAAGTCATCTGCAACAGAAGGCTTCCCACATACAAAGTTCAGCTGTGTTTCTGCTGAGCCATTCTTGAGATATTATTTCTCCCCCCTCCCCACAGCAAACAGTCAGATGGTAGCGAAAGTAAACACAGTCTCTTTATTTTGTTACACTTGAACAAAGGTGCTTATTTGGCACAACTGACAACAAAGCAGCCAGAACACAGAGCAACAATCACTATTCCAAATGCATTTTCCTACTGAGAAAAAAGTGGACCAAAAGAAGATAAGGCCTGGCAAGGGTAGTAGTTCTTCAAAAAGCAGTTTAACATTTCTGCAAAATGGGGTCACGCCAGCACTTGCTTGCTTACTACATGCTGAAGAGAGGGGATGAGTACTCCCCTCCCTACATTCTGCACACCCTAAATTTAGTCAGTAATATAAACATCTCAGTACCTTCCTTCCCTTGTGCATATGCTAATCACTTTAATCAAATGCAAAGCTAAAATGGTTGTGGTGTGGTCCCCCCCCCCCTCCATTTTGCTGGCTTTAGTGCTGTGCAAAATTTTCTGGTAACAGAAAAAACTAGACCAGCTGGCTTAATACTAACTGGCAAACCTTCATCCATAGCAGAAACTAACAAATATGAGAAAGAAGCTACAGAATACAACACCAAACTTTCTTCCTCAAGGGGGCGATTCCCCATTTTGCTCCTATTGCTGCTATAAATACAAAGTCATCTGCTGCAGCAAGAGAGCCTCTGCACATAGATTCCCCCCCCTTGTAACCACCATTTCCACTATATGCTTCTCCTCATCTCCAGTGGTAGTAGTTAAGACAGTATAGTGAAAATATACATGAAAACCCACCAACAAGGGAGAGAGAAAATGGTCAGTGCAAAAGGAAACACGCAAGGGCAGGGAGGTGTGGAAATCCTTACCTTCCCGCACAGACTTTCCCCAAACCACCTTTGGGTATGATCTACCCAAAGAAGTAGTACCAAAGCAGGTATGGGGAAACCCTCAACAGAGCCAGTAAAGACACAGAAGGTGGCTATGTCAGGCAGAAGCCTAAATGAAAACCACTGCTGTTTGTGGTGCAGCACAGAGCAAGCAGTCTCCACGTGGAAGCAACACAATACCACTAGCTCTTCTCACAACAGAAAACGGAACGTTGCACTCTTATTCCAAGCAAATCAATGCTAGCCTAAAGATAGCCCATGGTCTCTAAAATCTGTGAGTTCCACATAACAATTAACCTTTTGGTGAGTAGTCAAATTGTTGTGGTTTTATTATGCAGCAATGATGATGATGAATTGTCATATGAAACCTCTTATATTTCTATTCAGTGTTTAGACTTAGATATTTTAAATAAACAGTAGCCCTAAATTTTTGGTGTAAGCATCAGGGTGAAGCCCTTTATTTATTTATTGGCCCTCTTGTCTTTTAAAGAAAAGTTTATACACTCAGTGCATTGGGAGAAAGTATTTGCTGTGAGTAAATTGTGGTCCCTCTCCTTCACTAAACCATCTCTGCTTGCAAATACTGCAGAACACAGAACACTCAGGCAAGGCAACGTTTTTAAGTGCAGACCTCTACTTGCCACATAAAAATCATTCAAATAACTGCATAAAGCACAAGCTATATTCAGCAGCAGGCATCATTAACATCTTCAAACAGGTTAACAAGTGGCACAGTAAGATAAAGAAGATCAAAACATTTAAATAAACTCCATTTGTAAGTTTTAAAAAAGGTGCTTGTGTCCACAAGTGCACATTGAAGCGATTGTTCCCAATGAGCTAGATTTTCATAATCTACCCTGTCTTTATATTGTGTTTTGACATAGGACATAAGAAAAAGAAAACACATCCAGTATCAAACTTTCTAAGAATTAAAGGGACGGAGAACAGATGTTTTTCTTAAGGTTTTGTCCTCTGTTTACAGTGTACAATAACGGATTCTTGTTGGCCAACACAACTCCCTCAGATGATACCAGGCCTTTTATTCTTTGCCTATTTAACTTACTTTCCCTTTGCCAAGGGTTTCTGTTTCGTCTATGCAACAGTGAACAGGCATGAAGGCATCATCACCTTTTCCTGTTAAGAAACCATGGGGACAACAACACTGTATGACAGCAGATAACCTAAAAGTATCCCACAACAATACTAAAAGGATTAAAAGAAGACCCTTTCCTTCTGAAAGTGCTCTCCTTCCAGGCTGGGAGCCATTTGCAGCTGCCTGGCTGTCAGTGTAGAGCAGCGTTTTGTAATATATTGATATTTATATGATTCTTTTCCTTAGTGCTTCATATACATTGTCATAGTAATCCTTAAACCTTAACTATAATCACTGTTCTCATATTACGGAGCAGGGTGCTGAGACTCACATACATTGGTTTGCTTAAGGCCTCTCAGTGAGTTGATGGCTGACGTGATATTTTAACTGGGGACAACTTCACAGTGCATGTTCTTAATATAATACCCCAGCAATTGACAGTGCTTTTATTTATCAGCCAGCTGAACGCTATATTAACATTCGGGTTGCTACTAAAAAGCAATAGTAGCAAAGGGACCCTTTCTCCCTCCAAGCCTTTGAAAGGGAAAGTATTCCCTCTAGAATGAGCCATCTTCACTCCTGATTTATATCCCCTGCTTCTACTGCCTTTCATCAAGAATTTAAAAAATCTATAGGGCACCTCTGCAAGCTCTGAAGGATGTCACAGATTTTGATTCTGGGTCAGGTTTCTTGCTTAAGTGGCACCAGGCTTCTCTCACACAATTTGCTAGATCTGAAGCAAACCAGATGGTTGGCCACACAGCTGCTGTCTGACTGGAAGGCTTGTTTAGCTGAGAATATGAGACTTTGGCAACAGGTGCTTCCATACATTTTGCTTCCCCTGTGCCAGCAGGTTCTAATATTTGAGGATACTAAAGAATTTAAACTTTTGTAGGTATTACAGCTTTTAAAACTTTTTATAGATAAACATTGCAAACCTATCATAAAATTCATATCTAAATGTTCTAACTAAATGTATGTTTAGTTTCCGACATCTGCTGCTATAAAAGGAGCATAATATGTGCAGAGTTTAGACTGGGATTCATCTTTTTAATATTAACATTCATACAGGGCTGCGCCAACTATTTGTTCCATTTTAAATGCAGCATTTCTCTCATTTGCCATCATATGAAATTTGCTCTTCTTTTTACAGGCAAAGAACTATGGGAGGGCCTGAAGACTTCCTCTAAATTAAATGGCAAGAATCACTTTAGTGCAAAATGTAATTATTTCATAAGGCATTGTTCATAAGGCCAAATTAGATTCTACATGCATGTTGGTATAAATTCACACCAAAGCACTTTTGAAACCAGAAAAGCCACTTCTATTGGAGTAACCGGAGAAGCAGTTTCCATGAGGAGTGCTTCTCTGCCAACACTTTCCATGCTCCAGATCTCCCATCTAAACAGCTTCTCCTCTTGCAAAGGTTTAAATATAAAGAAATAGGTATTTAAACTGTCATGGACAGATAAAACGAGTGGGTAGGGATGGGATGGGAAATGTGGGAACTGGGGAAATGCGGTTCAGTTTGTGGTTTGTGTGGTGTACCCAGTTCACAAACCATCATGAACTTTAGTTGCCAAACAAACCAGTTCAGTTTGTGAGGTTTGTGATGCACTAGAAAGCCCCCCCCCATGTGCTAGAAACACCAAACTCACAGAGGATCTCTGGCTGACTCTCCTGTACCTGCCTTCAAAGTCTGATGAGTATTGGATGTACAGAGTCTGGATTATGGCCCCCCCAAAGAAGGTGCCCCCAGGAAAGTACTTTCTGAGGAAATGACAGGTGCAGGTTCAGGAAGTTCAGGAGTGTATAGAACAGACCCTGTGCAAGCTAGAGACATCAGACTCACAGGGGAATTCACCCTGATCCTTCTCTACCTTCCCTCCATGTTATGTACAGATTGGATTTACGGGGTCCAAGTTATGGCCCTCCAAAGAAGATGCCCCCAGGAAACTGCTTTTGGGGAAAATGTCAGGCACAGGTTCAAAAGTGCAAGTTACACACATCAAACACACAGATAACCTACTGGTGTTACCAAGACTGGAGAATTCCCCTCCCCCTGGTTACCTTGAAGTTGCTTTGAAGTTTGGTAAACATTTTGATTGACTGGAGACAGTCTGTCTGGAAATGTATCCATTCATGAACCGGCACAAACCACCACAAATGGCATGAAAATTAGTGGAAAATTCATGTTGGTTGACTTGTGATGAACTTTGAACCACCAGCCAGCCAAAATTCGTCATGAAATTTAATTTGTGAGTCGGTTCCTGCCCATCGCTAGGAGTGGGTGAGTTAGAACAGGGAAATGACTGGTGGAGAATTGTTTCTTTATTTTAACAGACTACAAAATGGCTCCCAGCCTATTCAGTGTGCATTTCCATTGTCTACTGAACCTCCGAAGCTGCCTTAGACCATGGGCCATTTAGCAGCAGTTCTCTTGGGTCTCAAGTAGAAAAAAATCTTTTTCTACACCAGTTACCTGAGATTCTTTAACTAAACACACTTTGGCTGAACCTGAGATTTATTTTATATGTAAAATATGTATTCTTGAGCCTACTACCCTAGATCAAGGCAGGTGCTTAGAGCTGAAGCAGCTTGGGAACTGACACTGGAGGTGTGTGAATGTTTTCCTGCAATTATTTGACCAAATGAGATCTATGACAAAGCTAAAAATGCACAAATATTTTGTAGTGCTTTAAGAAAGAAGTGGACCAGCAGATTATATGGTTGCCAACCTCCAGGTGGGGCCTGGAGATCCTCCAGTATTCCAAATGATCTCCAGATAAGAGAGATTAGTTCCTCTGGAGAAAATGGCTGCTTTGGAGGGTGGTCTCTATGGCATTCTTCCCCACTGAGGTCCCTCTCCCAAAACCCTGCCCTCCCCAGACTCCACCCCTAAAATCTTTAGGAATTTCCCAACCATGAATTGGCAACCCTAGCAGATTCTGATCTTACTTATCTTTCAACCTCAAGTGAAAGTGCTTTTCACGGGAAGAATGAAATAGGATGTTAACAAAATGCATAAAATGGTTTCAAAGTAGGATTGCACAGAAATAGGACAAATCTGGGTCTGTGCTCAGTTTTCCCTGGCCTGTCCCTTCTTAACGCTCCCTGTGAATAATTCCTGAGTAGTTTCTCTTGTCATCAGGGATGAAAAAATGGCTTTATGTTGTGCTAGTTTAAATAGAGCCAGGCTGTAAAGAGAATGGGACACCAGGACTGTTCAGGTCCCCTTCCCTGTGCACCCCCTGAAAAGCCGTTCCACGGAGCAGCATGCACAAGTCAATGCAGCTGGGTGAGGGGAATCAGCATCCCCTCCCCATTCTGTGCACATGCAGAAGTGCCTTCTGCTCACTGAGAACTTGCAAACCTCCATTTATGAGAGAAGTCCCAATTATCTGATGGGACATAAGTATTATGGCTATTATAAAAATATGTTAAAGTTTGGGGATAGGGGTGTGCAAGTTTTTTTTACCGGTATCTTTTGATTCAGCATTTCCGAAAAATCCCAGATCCCAATACTGGTATTATATTTGGATCTGTTTTTTTCTGGAAATCCTGAATTTTGGGGGGTGCAATAAACCTAAGAAGAAGAAAAAACTGAGGGGGCAAAAGTAGTGCCAAAGCTGCAAAAAAAATTAAAGGTGGAACACATTGCTCCCCCATCAGTTGTTTTCTGGGCTTTCTACTGCATTCCCTTTAAACAGGGGGCATTTAAAGGGATTGAAGAAGACAGCCTCACAAACAGCTGACCTGTGGGGAACAGTCTACCCGTGGGCTCAGCTGATCTTTGGGCTGGCTTCCCATGCAGCCCCATTTAAACAAGGCTGCATGAGAAACCAGCCCAAAGCTGAACTGGTGCTCTGCTTCCCACCAGCTCAGCTGATCTTAGAGATGGCTTCCCATGCAGACCCGTAGGAAAGAGCCTGCACGAGAGGCCATCCCAAAGCTGATCCAGTGGGGACCGCTCTGCTTCCTGCTGGTTCAGCTGATCTTAGGGCTGGCTTCCCCTGCAGTCCTATTTAAACAAGGCTTCACAAGAAGCCAGCCCAAAGTTGAGCCAGCCGGGAGCACTCTGCTTCCTATCAGGTCAGCTGATCCTCAGGCTGGCTTTAAAGGGACTGCAGTAGGAAGCCTGACAAACAGCTGAGAGGCAGGAGCAATGTGCTCCAGCCTCTCAGCTGTTTTTCAGATCTACTCCAACTATATCCGGGATTTGGGGGGGGGGATTTTTTTTTGTTTTCTTGAGAAATCCTGGATTTATCTGGGATGCTGAAAGGTATACAGTATTTTTTGGATACATTTTCTGCTGGGTTAGATCCAAATGCACACCCCTAGTTGTGGGGATGCATATATGGAAGGGGCTCTTCATATATGTGGGATACCTTTTTGACACAATACTTATTTTTATCTGATTAAGTAAACAATATTTGTGCAAATCAGAAACATACTAGACAAAGTGAGAACAGCATCACAAGGCACCGCATTTTCAACCAATCCTTCCAAGTTACAGAGTTACCACCAGAACATTATGCAGAAATCTTATACTGAACTCGAAAATGGGACCACCAGTTTGCCAGCCACATAGACTTCCTCAATATTCCGGTCGTCACCTGAAATCACACATACAGGCACACAGAAAAGTTAGGATGATGCATGCATTCCTGTACCATTATTAATCATGGGCAGGGGTCATTTGGGGGGGGGGAGCCATCTCCCCGGGTGAGGTGCGGGAGGGCGGGGCCTGGAGCTCCCTGCTGGTGCCCGCTGGAGGTCGCCGCAGGCTGTGGGGAGGACACACTTCCGGTTATGTCAGGGGGTGTGGCATATGCTAATGAGTTATGCTAATGAGTCCCCCAAGCTCTTTTTCTACGAAATGACCCCTGATCATGGGCATAAAAATAGGAAGGAATTAATTCCAGCAAGATATTTCACTAGTTCTGAACTATATATATCAGTCTTCATATGTCGTCACATATGAGTCTAAGGTGAAGAACGGGGTACAATTTAAAACATGATAGGCCTTTTCCTCATCACAGACTTCATACAGAATTCTGCTCTTGCCCAGCTAGCTGCTTAGCAGTTATAAGGCCCTATATGTATATACAGCCCATTCACTTTCTATTCTTCTGAATGCATGTTAAAAACAGCACAAGCAGTAAAGATAACTGCTTCTTTGGAACAAGGAAATATGCTTTCGAAAAAATGAAATATTTCAGAAAAAATTCTGGCCCAGAGATAACAGACTAAAAAGGTTTTCCATTAGGGCTGCCAAGGGGGGGCAGGGGGCGGGTAAACCCCCCCTTCAGAGGCCCGATTCCCGCCCCCGCAGAATTGGGCCCCGGGGGAAACTCTGCCCCCTGAAGCGCAGCAGAGGTGATGCAACCACGTCAATCACGTTGGGGGTGTGGCCCCAATCATCGGAGGGAAAACGCTATGGTTTTCCCTCCAACGATCGGGGCCATGCCCTCAACGTGATTGACGTCGTGAGTTACTTCCGGTAACGTGCTGGCGGCGTGCGTCGACGGACGGCTTTCGGAGGCCGGCAAGGCTCCCCCGCCAGTAAGAAAAATTGACTTGGCAACCCTGTTTTCCATACAACTTGAAAAAAGGTGAGCCTAACCTGTATGCAGTAGCTCCGGACAACATAGCCTTCCTTTCAATATCAAACAATAGAGAGGAATGTGTATTTTCCAATACAATGTGCCAGGGCACCAGAAAATGCCTTCATAACACATACGAACATCTGCAACTGCAACCTGTGCCTGAGGATGCACCCATACCTGAAGACCATTTTGCCCATGTACAGTGCTTCCAATGCCAATCTATACACAGGTGTGTAGGTCATTGGATTAACCTTTATTACTGCCCACAGGTAACAATGAAACTTTGCTTGAACAGAGAAGCAATTCTACACATGCAATCACTTTATTATAAAAAGAAAGTAATTGGTAGAGTAATTGATGGGTATATTTCAATTCAATGTTTTAATTCTTAACAAAAATACATTATTAAGTATTATAAAATAAATTTAGCAGGTTAAAACCAGGGGTCTGTTGGGCCCGGAGCGTGCCAGAGCACCACTCCAGCAGCCCAGGAACAAACAGAAATGGCGGTGGCAGCAAGCCCCACCCCCAGCTGTCCAACCCCGACCCCGTGCTCCTTCTCTGTGGAGTCGAGCCACAGCAGCGGCGCGATCTTTCCACTATGTTATATGGTTCTGTCATGATCTGGGCTGTGCCACCAGAGGCCTACTAGGCCCAGGGAGCCTGGCTAGCAGTAGGTGAGGCTGGGCCTACAACTCCCAGAAGACCCTGAGAGGTTTTGGAGCCAAAATTGAACAATAGGAAAAGAAGAGGGCTTGGAATAAAAGATCTGGAGCAGCAGGAAAAGCTGTTCTTCTTCCCAGGGGACAGAGCCAGAAGGGACTGAGGCTGCTGTAGGGAAGAGACCCTCATCCTGAGGGAAGGGTGAGTAGTCTAGTGCCGCTAGGAATAGTGAGCTAGGGACAGTATATATTCAGACGCATTAGGGAATTTGATTTCTTTTCTTTTCACCCACTTACTGTTATATTTCTGCTCCTTGTTTGTTTGACCTCTTATAAAATAAACTATTTTTATTGTTCACTCTGCCTGGTCCTCACACCTATTATTCAGCCAAAAGGGAGGTCTAAAGACCTGGGAAGGTGCTCTGGGCCTTCTCAGAGGAGCCTGGAACCAGAGTGGTGGCAGCATCAGGTGACACCCCACCTGAGCCGTGACAGGCCCCACAGAATATAATGGAAAGATCGCACTGCCGCTGTGGCACAACTCCAGAGAGAAGGGGTTTAAACGTTAAACCTCTTCTCTCTTTGCTCCCCCCCCCCCGCCTTGGTATGATATTTCCATTATATTCTATGGCCCCATAGAATAGAATGGAAAGATCGCGCCGCCGCTGTGGCACGGCTCCAGAGAAAAGGGGTATAAACTTTAAATCCCTTCTCTCTTTCCATTATATTCTATGGCCCCATAGAATATAATGGAAAGATCACGCCGCCGCTGTGGCACGACTCCAGAGAGAAGGGGTAGAAACTTTAAATCCCTTCTCTCTTTCCATTATATTCTACGGGCCATAGAATACAATGGAAAGATCTTTAAACTCCTTCTCTCTTCGCTCCCCCCCCCCGCCTTGGCTGGGCAGGGGGAAGCAAAGAGAGAAGGGGTTTAAAGTTTAAAGCTCTTTCCATTGTAGTCTATGGCCCATAGAATATAATGGAAAGAGAGAAGGGGTTTTAAACTTTAAACCCCTTCTCTCTTTGCTTCCTCCCCCCAGGTTGTATTGGCAGGCCAGCTGGGGAAGGGGAGGCTTTGAAGATGCCTCCCCCCCTTTTGCTTCCTCTTCTGACATCACTTCTGGTGATGTCAGGGGGTGTGGCACATGCTAATAAGCTATTTTGCTAATAGCCTATTAGATATGCTAATGAGCGCCTGCAGCTCTTTTTCTACAAAATGACCCCTGGTTAAACTCTGTGGCTTACTTTAAGTAAATTAAATACATTTTAATTGTATTAGATTTTTAAAAAAGATTTAAATTAAAGAGGGCAAGAGGATATCTGGTTTGCAATTAGGTGAAAAAAAATATTTGCATAACTATACATACCCAGATACAGGAATTTCTGGATAATATCCTAAAAAGAGGAAAGAAAAAACAAGTATTGTTCTTTCTTGCGGGTAAAAGCAAGCAGGCAACAACAACAACCCCCTAATAGTTGTCTATGATACAGCATTTGATTACCTCAAACATATCAGAGGCAAACAAGTCGAAAGGACTATCTGAAGCTTTGGTGTTGATAAGCAGTGCATCAAACTCTTTTCCAACCTCGAAGTTTCCAATGATTGCATCTAGACCTAGGGCTGTGAAACAAAATCAGTTAATACATTAACATTTTCTCTTTCACACAGGCAAGTTCTGCACACAGATACCTGATTCAACAGGAGATGCAATATCTTTCAGTGGAAAGAAAATGTCCAACTATATAATTACTGCTGAGCTGTCCTCCTTGGGTTGTCTCTGCTGCCATTATCTGTTGGGAAAGGCTCCACTCTGACCAACCATTGACAAGCTACACATAAGAATGTTTTTAGAGTTTAGGACTACCCTTTTTTCCTCCAAAGCATGCAATGAGAAATCAAATTAACTACCAACCGTAGTTCTTGACACTATCAGACAAACTATTCCCCCATGTAAAATTCAGTCTTACACAGATGAAATCTGATTGAGGCTATAATCTCTGCTCTACTAAGAAACATTAAAAAAAAAAATCCTGTCCATTCAAACCGGGAAAGGCATCAATAACAACTCAAGGCAAACCCACAGATGGCTGTTATCCAAGTTGTCTGTCATTCTCAGTGAGAAAGGTGGACTATAAATGATGTAAACAAATTCTATATGGTGGTCATACAAAGCACTACACACTCAGTTGGATGGGGTAAATAGGTATCATCAGTCAGACTAATTCTTTGAATCAGAGCAGAATCAGGGGGTCAGTCAGACACCCTAAAGTATAGCCTGTTTCTGAACTACCTTGGTAAAAGACTGCAGTACTGAGCTTCTGAAAGGCAAAGGCATGGTTGAAGGTAGGGGTGTGCAAAAAGGCCCATTTGGAGAGAATCAATTTTGGCTGGCAGTAAGACTCCCGCATGTAAGTTTCATCAGTAGGAGCTGGAGTCTTTCTGCCAGCCGAATGTCAATTTCAGCCCCATTATATCCTATGGGCCATTGAAGTCAATGGTGGAAACATAGGGTATATTCTGGGGGCTGGAGGGGAGGGGGCTTGAGGCAGAGACTCCAAACTCACAGGGTAGCTGTTGGAGCCTCTCCCCAAGATACCAACCACGTTTCAAAAGCATTGGACCAGGGGGTCCAATTCTACGGGCCCTCAAACAGGTTGCCCCTATCCCCTCCATTGTTCTCTATAGTGGGGAAAAAGTTACTTTCCCCCCATCATAGAGAACAATGGAGGGGATAGGGGCAACCGGTTTGGGGGCCCATAGAATTGGACCCCCTGGTCCAATGTTATTCAAACATAGTTGGTATCTTGGAGAGAGGCTCCAGCAGCTACCCTGTGAGCTTTGAGGCTCTCCCTCAAACCCCCTCCCCTCCAGCCCCCAGAATATACCCTATGTTTTCGCCATTGACTTCAATGGCCCATAGGATATAATGGGGCTGAATTGGAGCTGAAATTCGGTGACAATTTGGCGGCAAGCTGATTCAGATCAGAGAATCTGAATCAGCCTGCAGCAGCCCGAAAGGGGTCCGAATGGGCCATTTTCGGGGGTGCATTCGGTTCGGACGAACCGAGTGCACATCCCTAGTTGTAAGGCAAGCTTGTTTCTTTACACAAAGCTACAGCCACTGGATCTACCTTGGGAATGCTGAATTGTTTATCATTTTCCTTAGGGAAAGGATATAAGTGTGGAATTTTCACTCTGAATTATCTCTCTGATTCCTTCCACTCTCCCTTCAACTGTTGCTCAAATGTAGCATTGAGGAGCAGAACTATCTGATTAGAAGATGATCTGACTTGCTTGGCATGGAAGATCTTCAGAGTCTTTATGATCTTCAGTCATTCTTCTTACGATAGCCTGAGGACCCACATTTTGTTTCCTGATATCTGAACACCCCTTTAATTCATAGTCTCAGTCATGAGAGGCGTCCATCATCAACTTAGATAACCCTATCTCTTTTCAGAAGTATTTGGGTCCATAAGGCTAAATATTATGCTAGTGGGGCTAAAAGAAGTATTGTCTGTCAGCTGGGGTGTGTGCCAGCTGGGGTGTGTGCAGTGGCACAACTTGGCAAGTCAACTCAGAAGGCATTTTTAAAAAACCTCAGTCTCTTTAAATGCCTTTCCCTCAATTGAAAGTAATGGTGGATGATGGCACCTTCTTTGGGAGGCCATAGAATTGAACCCCCTGGTCCAATCTTTTTAAAACTTGGGGGGGGGGTTTGAGGAGAGGCACCAACAGCTATGCTGCAAATTTGGTGTCTCTACCTCAAAAAACCCCCCCCCCCGAGCCCCAAATCAATTCTCCATTATACCCTATGGGGACCATAAAGAAGAGGAAAGTGACCTTTTAAAAAGGCCTTTAAGAACTGCTAAGCAATCGTAGAAAAGCCAGTTGCTTTGAGCTGAGGTAAAGAAACATCTGTAGGCTGAAGGAAGGAACAGTCCTAAAGGGGGTTTCCAGAAAAATCTCTGATGAAGCCTGTCTTCTGCTGGTCAGACTGGAGAAGCATTACCCACTTGGGGAAAAAGTAAACGTTAGTGCTCCTGTGCAGAACTATTTTAATGGAGGTCTTTCAAAGCTATTTGTCAGTTCAGCTCCAAATAATCAGACCCTATCGGCAGCCAGCCTATCTGTCTCTCAGCAGGAGAGTGAGCGAGGAAGTCTTCTGAACTGGCCTCTCTGGCCCTGCCAACTGCCTCCTGACCCGTCTGATGCCATCCACGATAAGCCTCTCTGTAAGGGAAGGAGCAAAAGACCGTCCCCTTTTCCATTGGTCTGTTTTCACACAGTGTATTTCATATTTCTTTAGCGAGCCATTTTGAGTTTTCTTTTGAAAAAGAAAGGTAGGATATCAATGCAATAAGTAAATAACATTTATTGACTGATTCTGATTTATCAGAGCTATTCTCTCTGTTACTACATGGTTCCCCCCCCAATCATCTCTAACAAATGTAGCAGTGAATTCCCCTGAAAAATTCACAGATAGCTGCTAGATAAGAAATTTCACAAAAGGAGGCCTTTGGGATTTCAAGCTGTGACATGTCAGTAGAAGTATTCCTTGTATTTGGGAAGAAAACATGATATCTAGTTAGTTTGTATGAGGAGGCTTCCTTTATATTTACGTATACTGTAAAAATTATAGCCTTAGTTGTCTGACTTCCAGAAGCATAATATCAGTCAATGCAAGGCTAGGCTGTTTAGTATAATGAGGCTTACAAAAAGCCAGATTTTTGGAGACATTTAGACTTATTTTCTTTTCTTTTTTCTACTTCTGATGAAATAAGCTCCAGGCATTATACTTTAGCATCAGATGGAAGAAGAAAATACATTTCATTCTTTTATTTTTATTATTTTAAATGTTGTATTTCTGGCACAGAAAATGAAAAATAACAATAGGGAAAATGATAACAAAGGGATTTTTAATATATATATATATATATATCCATGGTTTTAACAACATGGTAGGTCTGCGCTCCCAATGAGAAATATAATTTTTGCATCTAATCTATCAGAAGCGGCTGTAGCCATGACAGCCAGACGCACCATCTCAAGACGAACGCTTTGTGAGCCAGGGCTGAATAACACTTTCTTCGGGGCGAGTCATGCCCCTTCCGTTATTTATTCACTGAGAAAATTTCTATGCTGCCTCTCCAGGGAACCTGCTCGGAGCAGTTTACAAATCGAAACACAATAAAATTATAGCAAAGCATTCAAAGCCAGGGTGGTTGTAGTGCTTAGAGGGTTGGAAGAAGATCTGGGAGATCCAGGCTGGAATCCCCTCTGTGCCATGGAAGCTTAAGAACATAAGAACCTAAGAGAAGCCAATGTTGGATCAGGCCAAGGGCCCATCCAGTCCAACACTCTGTGTCACTCAGTGGCCAAAAATACCAGGTGCCATCAGGAGGTCCAGCAGTGGGGCCAGGACACTAGAAGCCCTCTAGTGGGAAAATACATAAGATATGAAGAAATATTTTAAGTTAAGTTTGATTGTTGCAATGATGTTGATTAATGTAATCTTTGGTTGGGTGTTTGTTTGTTTTTCTGTGTTTGTTATGTCTTTAAAATTCAATAAAGAAATTATATATAACAATGGTATTTTTGTAAGATTCATAGAAAATAATGATTGAATCAGCAGGGATGCTTTTGAGTTGGTGTTGTTTCTTTCTCTGCATTTGAATGTACTTTTAAGTAAAAGAATAAAAATTGTAATTTAAAAAAAATAAAAAAATGGGTATGATTTGTCATCTCTCTGATGCAGTTTCCAAATTAAACACAAGAGGGAGGTAAGAGATCAATATGTTAGTTAGACCTATTCTGAGAAAGCTGACGAAGGTGATGTAATATTACCAAGGTTCTAAAATGGAGAAGCTGGTTTTGGATAGATGGAATCCAAAAATGTGCAGGGACAGAAATGCTTAACCCTTTCCCTAGTCTGCATTCCCTTCACTCAATTAGATCTGGCAGGATTCTTCCACAAAGTCAGGGTATAACTCTCTGTAGGACTGCTCTGTTTGTCCAGAGACATCATTTTGAATTTTCCATTGTGGAGAGATGTTAATAACGGCAACCACATATTTTACAAATGCACATTGTTCTGTATGTAATGTAATGTATTATAATGGAATGAATGTATTGAGCTTGAATCTGACAAGGTATTGTAAATAGACCTATCAGAACAAAGGTAGTTCTGGAGGGAAGCAAAGTGATTGGTCTTTATGTACAGTATTTGATTGGACCTTATCTGACTTGTAGGCGTGGCTTGCCAAGCCCGGACAGTTTAAAAAGGAGCCTGCTGCTCCACTGATTTGTCTCATTCTGGTTCTTCTGACTTTGTGTTCAATAAAGCTGTTAATCACTGTTCACCTGCTGCCTGAGTCTCGTATCTAACAATTGGCAACGAGGATGGGATCATAGAGCAGGTAGGCAGCACCACTGAACCGATGCCACGACGGCGGACGACCGAGAAGCCCCTGAGGAACCCAGGGCGGAAGAACGAGACCCAGCTGATCAAACAGCTGCAGCACTTGTGCCAGTGCTGGCACAGAGAGCAGTGATGGCCGTCAACCCAAAGTTCGAGGCATTCGAAACTGACCTCAAGGACTGGGATTCCTACCTGACCAGGTTCGAGTTCCACCTCCAGGCTAACCAGATAGAGGGTGAGGACCAGCAGAAGGCGACACTCCTCAGCTTCTGTAGAAGGGCTGTCTTCGACGTCGCTCGGTCCCTGGTCGCCCCGGCTGAAATCAAAACCGTGTCCCTGGCAGACCTCAAACAGAAACTGCAGGGGCATTTTGCACCACAACCCTTGCAGATCGCTAGCAGGCACGCGTTTTACAAGCGGTCCCAGGCCGCGACCGAGACAATTGCTGAGTACGTATCGGCAATGTGGAAGGCTGCACGCCCGGGCAACTTCACCAACCTAGAGGAAGCGCTCCTCGACCGACTCGTCTGTGGCATGAGGGACGAGAAGCTACAGCAACGATAGTTCGCACGAACGGCTCTCACCTATGCCGTGGCCTACTCTGAGGCTGTCGCTGCTGAGGCCGCTGAGAAAGCAACCCAAGAAGTGCGTCAAAACCTGGTTCCAATCCAACAGGGGGCCAACAAAGCCGTATAGCCACGAATCAACGAGCGAGTCCAATGGTGAGCATGATGGCGTCAACCAGTCTCGTACTCTGAGGCCCAAGCGGACCCAAGTGAAAACTGCGCCGCGGCGAACCTGTGCCGGATGCGGCGGTGATCACAAGCGGGATCAATGCTGGGCGAAGGACATCGTTTGCCGGTCCTGTGACAAGCAAGGCCGTTTGGCCAGAGTCTGCAGGGCCAAGAGGAAGAAGACACCACCGTCGTCTCCTTGTGAAAGGCCCTGGGTTCGAGACAAGGACAACGCGAGGTCTACAGATTGTCATCTGACCAACTGCTGTTCCTGCCCTTCGACCATCCTGAGAACCAGATCGCGAGCAAAGAAGAAGATCCACATCACTGTCTTGCTGAATGGCGTACCGTGCGAGATGGAGGTCGACTCGGGATCGTCAGTGACCGTCATTTTATCTGAAATGTTTGTTTCCGCGATGGAGCCATTGGCATTTGCAGCCGAGCACCATACACCTTTCCGACTTTCAGGGAAGGTGCATCCCTGTGGCCGGCGAAGCCACATTTGAGGTACAATTCAAAGGGTATTAACCAAGTCAATGCAAATAAATTGAATTCACTGTATGTGGAATTTGCAGATGTGTTTGATGGTACTCTGGGAATGTATAGGGGCCCAACTGTAACGTTTGACCTAGATCCGTCTGTAGCGCCTATACGGCTTAAATATCGCAAGGTACCGATTTCTCTAAAACCCCATATAGAGGCCGAGCTGGACAAGCTCGTGTCTCAAGGTGTGCTTGAACCAGTGTCACACTCGAAATGGGAGACCCCTATTGTGACACCTGTAAAGCCTGACGGGTCTATCCGAATATGTGCAGATTACAAATGCACACTCAACAAGGCTCTGCAGCAGCACTCTTACCCAGTCCCCGTAATTAGTCACGTGCTGGCATCATTAGGGGAGGGTAAAGTCTTCACCAAACTAGATCTGGCGCAGGCCTATCAACAGCTGCCAGTAGACCCCCAGGCTGCCATGGTGCAAACCACTGTCATGCACAGGGGTGCGTTCAAAGTGAATCATTTACAGTTTGGCGTGAACATGGCCCCAGGCATATTCCAGGGCTTAATGGAGGGATTGTTAAGGGACCTGCCCGGGGTGGTCCCCTATTTCGACGACGTGTTGATTGCCGGCCGGTCTGAGGACGAACTGGCAGAACCCCTCAGGTCCGTTTTACGTCAGTTCTAAGAGGCTGGGTTGAAAGTAAAGAGGGCTAAGTGTCATTTAGGAGTACCCAGTGTGGAGTTCTTGGGGTTTCGAATCGACGCTAATGGTGTTTACCCGACTGAGGGAAAGGTACGAGCCATCCAAAACGCCCCGAAGCCTAGTTCTAAGAAGGAATTGCAAATCACTGCCAATATAAGAAAGAGGATGTGTTACGAGTAGGTCAAAAAGTCCCAGACCAAACAGATATCTGGCCTTAAGGATAAGGTTGTTTATGAAGAAGATATATTTGGGCTCTGGAAAGTCCCACTTAAGTATATTTGGGGACTGGAAAGTCCCAAATTGCTGAGCTAAAGGATAAAAAGTGCTTATAAGGAGAAACTATATGTATGTCTACTTGGCAAAGATATCTGTTAATAGTATTAGGATATGCAAGTGTCATTCCCTTCTGCCATGAAAGAGTTAACCTGTTTGTTTGTGTATCCTAATGCTAGTTACTTAGCTTTGATCCAATTAGATGTTAGGCATGTATTTCCCACCAGAGAAAGGGAGGGTAGCTCAGAGGTTAAGACGCTGAGCTGCAGACCGGAAGGTCTGTAGATAGGAGTTTGAGACCCTAGTGCCATGTGACGGAGTGAGCTCCCGTCTCTGGCCCCAGCTCCTGCCAACCTAGCAGTTCGAGAGCAAGAAATTGCAAGTGGATGCATAGGTACTGCTTTGGTGGAAAGGTAACAGTGTTCTGTGCGCCTCAGCATTTAGTCATGCTGGTCATATGACCATGGCAGTGTCTTCGGACAGCGCTGGCTCTTTGGCTTGGAAACGGAGATGAGCACCACCCCCTAGAGTTGGATACAACTAGCTTTCGAGCAAGAGAAGCCTTTACCTTTACCTTAAGATCAGCTATTGGCTAATTGATATATTGGATAAGAGTACATGTTGTTTGTCTTATACACTGGGGGGGCTTTGGGGGAAGCTCTCCTTTGTTCTCATCTCTCTCCCTCTCACTTTTCTGTCTTTCACAAACTCTTGAGAAAGAACTAACAGCTAGACAAGATGGAGTTTAGATAGTTAGGATGTTATTATTTTCACTCCATGTAACCCTTCCCTAATTCTAGTAAACATTTCTTAAATCTAATTACACTTGTGTGCTAGACTGTGTTTTACTATGCTAAGTATGCAACAAATAGGCATAAAGGAAACCAAAGACTTATGTCACAACAGGCATCTGTGCATGTCTAGAAGTTGTTTACTTCAATGTATAAAATTGTATAAATGTATAAGGTGTATAAAATGTGAATGCAAGAGCAAGTATATGGAAACTCTTGGCCATTCTTTGCCAGGACCCACTTTATTGCAGTGAAGTTCTGTCTGCTTCTGGAATCTCCCTCTTGTGTCCTTTTTTTCTTTTTTAGAATTTTTAAATTGCTTTTCACTATAAACTACAAAAACTACACACTACAAATTCAGAGTTACAAGGTACAGTAATGATCTATTTTAAGCTTTGGGTATTTCTCTATATAATCAAATTTACAATAAACCATTTACTTACTAAGTAATAAGTATTCAAGTAGAAAGAACAAAAAAATCTTAATTTTAGTATCGCATATGAGCAACATTATAAATTCTTTAAGTTCTGACACAGAGAAATCTTAGAACCTCATTTAGATGTCTTCTTGTCTTTACGCTTCTTCTTCTTCTGCCAGGGGACTTTAACCTTATAAGATCTGGGTGCAGCAGCTCCCAAATCAGAATCAAAGTCAGAGTCAAAGATTTTACCCAGGGACACCGAAGTAGATGAAGAGCAGGCAGTAGCTGTCGCCTGATGGTCGCTATTTTCTTCTGTCGCCTTCTTTTCTTTTTGTCAGAATTTGGTGCTGCTTCAGGAATGCTTCTGCTTTAGAGAGAGAGTCAATCTTTTCCTTCTTCTCTTTGTAGTTGAATATAAGACTTCTGGTAAAATCCATTGGTATTGGACATTGTTCTTTTGAAGGAATGCTGTAATGTTTCTGTATTGCTTCCTCTTCTTACATATTTCCTATGGTACATCTTTCAGTACTTTTATCTCTTCCTCTTGGATTTTTAATGTTGTGGCAGTAGATGCTTTAAGTATCAAGTCTCTTGTTAATCTTTTTGCAAATTTAACAATTCCCCGCTGCAATCCGCTTTGATTGGGTGGGTTTCTTTTTTCTTTTTAAAATTTTTTATTTTTTCCAAAACTACAAATAAGAAAAGGGATGGGAAAACTACAAACTATAGGAGAAAGTATAACAAATGACTAGGAGCCCTTTGCAAGGGCCCACGGGGCGCGTACAATTGCGCCCCATCTCAGTCCACTGGTTCACGGATCATGTCCTCGGAGCACCCGAGAGACACATCCGCCATCATTTTGCCAAAACCAGAAGTCGATTGGGTGGGTTTCTAACAGCGTGTTGTAGGCTTGCTTCCCGTTTCGCTGCTTTTTGTGCTATAGGGTAGGGTTCTTGCTCCCAAGAGTTCCCCCCTTTCTCTATGGTGCTTTGCCATCTCGCTGTCAGGTCCTCCACTCTATTTACTTTTGTCTTTCTTTTGAATCTCATTAACTCACTGTTTTTTCCCCCACTGGATATCATCCCATAAGGAGAGTCCTTTGCTTAATTCCTTGCGCGCTCTGGTCCGGTAACGTCTCTGGGCATCATTGCTGGCTTTGGGTTAGCGGGACCTTAAGGAGCAAAAAAGAGCCTTGATCCTTCAGCTGTGACTTCGGGAGCGGTTCCTCCAGTGCTCCAGGCTAGAGCTTCGTGGGTGTGTGTGTGTGTCATTTACTTCTGAACCCCCTCTCTGCCGCCTCGATCCAAATGCACCCATCGGAGCTCTATGGCGTGCGTTCGTTCGCAAGTCGCCGAAAACCAGAAGTCCCCTCTTGTGTCCTTCACTGAGTGTTGGCACCAATGTTCCCTCTAAGCCGTGGAGTTTTGTGAGCAAAAATTCTACTTTGTGAGCTCCTGGCATTAAAGTTGTGAGCGAGTGATTTGGCGACTGCATCAATAAGTTTGCTCCGGAGCTCTCCTTCCTGAGCTAAGACAAAAATCTGTGATCTGAAGGCTCAAAAACTGTGAGCTAGCTCACACCAACTCAGCTTAGAGGGAACACTGGTTGGCACACGAGGCAATTGGCCCATTTGGGCAACATTATTACCAAAATGTGAGCATTGACCTACTGCCCACAGTCACCTAATGGAAAATTCATTTAGAGATAAACTCAAACAACAAATACGAAATTCAGATTTTGAAATCTATAGATTACCAGATAACCAGTAGGAAATATAATTTCAGAATATGACAGTGAACATTTCATGTATTTATTTTTGTGTCAGCTGTAGCTTTACACTCAGAGTCTATGACTCCTTGACAAAACTATCCTAAAATGTGTCTGCTGAACTAGTGGTAGACAAGTATGTTTCATTACCTTGGCTTCCCCCAAGAGTTGCTAGTCGAAAAACTTCCTTCAGAGTTAAGCCTTCTTCATTCTCTTTATTAATTTTCAAGGTATTTGATACAATAAGTGCCTTTCTGATAGCATCAAACATGGAAGCTGAATAGCCGCCAGCAACATCTGTAAGAAAACAGAAGAATCAGCATGTGGGAATATGCACAGTATAAAACCATACATTTTATTAACTGTGTGGTTTAGGAGTCAGAGGCTCAAGTTTTGTTGTTGCTATTTTTGCATTTGTGTGCTTGGAAGTCATGGTGACCTCTGGTGACTCCTACTGGGGCACAGAGGACATTCAGAGAAGTGGCTTGATAACCTGCCTCTGGCCTCCTGGCCTTGGTATTCCTTGGAGGTCTCCCATCCAAATACTTGCCAGGGTCGACCCTGCTTATCTTCCAAGGTCTGATGAGATCGAGCTTACCTGGGCTATCCAGGTCAGGGCAGAGGCTCATTATTATGACACATATATGTCCATTGGGAAGTTTCCACTGGGGGAACCACTTCTGCAACTGCCAGGAAACCTGTTGGGGTTTCCCCAGTGCTTTATAGAGTGTGAGTCCTCCTAAATATCAGCTATACTGTAAGACACCCACACACATCTGAAAGCGCTCAGAACAAATCATAAACTCATGCCCATCTTCTAGCTCTGCATTGGTCAGTCTTTGGCAAGGGAGGGCAATCATTCATTCTAAATGCCTGTAGGCTGGCAAGCCAGGCATACAACAAGGAAAGTCATACTTGCCATTGAGGATCTATCTAGGGCTGCCAAATCCCACCGGGGGGCGGAAATCCCCCTGCCCCAGAGGCCCGTTCCCAGACGCCAGGGAATCGGGCCCCGGGGGGAACCCTGCCCCAGCGTGCACGTCACAGGAAAGTGACGTTATGACGCCGGGCATGCTGGGGGCGGGGCCACGGCCATACAAGGGAAAACTCTATGGTTGTCCCTTGTATGGTCGTGGCCCCGCCCCCAGTGTGCCGGGCATCATGACGTCACTTCCATGTGACGTGCATTCGGCGTGTGCACTCTGGGAGCCGCGCAGGAGTCCCCCGCCAGAGAGGTGAGTACCATTTGGCAACCCTAGATCTATCGCAGCCTAGCAGGCCATGAGAGGCCCTTCCATTATTCCAGCTAATTAGGGGAGTAAGCAGGTCCTATGGCAAGCTTTTCTATCCCACTCTAGTAATCAGCAACCTTAAGCTGCACTGAACTCCATTCCATTCCTGTGTGGTTATTTATTAAAAAATATTTATACCCCACCTTTGTCCTAATATTCAAGGCACCCCAGATTCATGGATTTCATCCACTGCAACATTTCTGCTTGTCTCAGAGCTCTTGCACAAGCAGAAGCACAAGAAAATGGCTGTCCAACTAATTATTTCCCCACTTGTGCTTCTGCTTTTGCAAGACATTATGCAACCAATTTCTGGTGTCTATAATACATAGATAACTGAAGTGCTAGGTGTGTTGCACAAGCTTTTGCACCAGCAGAACTGCACTACGTTTCTGCTTGCACATTGCTGGATCCAGGCTAATACACTGAAGGAAAGACATTACAAAATGCATGTAATACAAAACAGAAGACCTCTTCAATTGTTTGGGCAAGGTGGTCCATAAAACTGGGTTAACAACTGAAAGTGCTTGAGCTTGAGCAGGAGTGGAGAAAGAATTTCTATGGGAAGAGAGCAGGGAAACTATCAGTTAGATGAGGCTAACTGGTGCATTGATTCACATCAGGAGATAAGATCTTTCAGATACGTGGGCCACAAGCCATGAAAAGTAACTACCAGCATCTTGAATGTAATGCAGATATGTTAAAATAAGCAATTGTAAATTACTAACCTGTGCCAAGGCCAAGCTTCACATTGTACTTCAGAACTCTGTTTACATTCAAAAAGCCACTACACAATCTAGATACCGGGAAGGAGAAAAGAGAAAGAAGCTATCTTTAAAATTAAGAAGAATTAAAGAAGACTATATTGAGATTGATGCATGGCTGTGAAATTTCCAATATTAAAAGACTTTCAAGAGTCAAAGTCTATAAACTGAGAAGAAAGGGCTTGTATACATTAATTTCCATTACAAATATTGGGCATTAAAAGGACTTTTAGCTGGAGGCTAAAAAACTGTGAGCTAGCTCTCACTAACTCAGCTTAGAGAGAACACTGATCATGATCATGCCACATCACAGGATAAATGTTTATGCATGCTTTAGCTTAGAGAGGAAGAACTCAACATAGGCATGTCAATTTTGGCAGCATTTCCACAGTCTGAACCTGCCACATGGTCTCACTATCAGAGAGGACTGAAACAGCATGCATGCACAACAGAACAAACCTTTATTGGCATAACAACAGCATCAGCCTTAGGTACAGAGGCGGTAGGCACGCAAAACAGTTAATTCACTACCCCTTCTGCCAAAAAAGAACTTCTCCTCCTATACGCTCTGTAAAGGAAGTTTGCCACCTCTTTGATGGTATCAGCCCTGTTTGAGGCTAGAAGGTTCATTATCTTACTTTCCTCAGATTTGCCCTCCAGGGTTTGCAGTATAGGGCCGAGGTGATAAGCGCGCAATCCTGGTAAAATCTACAAGTCAGAAGTACATGGTCCATTCCTTCAATCTCCTTTAGCCCACAGGGACATAACCTATCTGGGAATGGTATTTTTAAAAATCTCCCATATAACACAGCTGAGGGGAGCACGTTAAAACGGCCCAGCGTGAATACCCTTCTAATATAGGGAACAATCAGACAGGAAAAATACTCTGGCAGTAGCCCATTAAGAGAAATCCCCCAATGAATGGGAGAGCAATGCCCAGTAGCAAGACTTCTAAGTTCTTGCCTTTCTATATCGATCAATCTCTGTTTAATCACGCCAAAAGTGTACTTCTCCAAAAGAAGGATCAAATCATCCATGCTGAGCCCCATCAGTGTAATTTTCCCTTCAACACATGTCAACCAATCTGATAGGTGAGATCTGCATAGCTTATAAGCAATGAGACTGTTAGACTCACTTCTATAGAGGAGGCGCAGCCAAAAGTTAAGAGCCATGCTTTAGTTACTAAGTGTCTCTGGTTTGTCTCAAGGCATATTGCCGCATAAGATACGCAAGTTGGGAGCCCTAGAATTTTTCTAAGAAATTTGGATTGAACACTTTCAACCATTTTATTAAAAGCAGAGATCCAAACTGGGGTAACATAGAGTAGTTTAGCACATATTTTGTGATTAAACACCTTGAGAGCAGCAGGAACGACTTGATTTCCTTTTGTATAATAAAAGCAGGAAATTGCAAGTTCACTGCTATTCACTGATTTTACAACCTTCTTAGTGTGGGAGACCCAGTTAGCATTGTAATGGAAGTGTATACCAAGGTATCTGAAACTCTTCCCCTGTTCGATAGGATTTCCTTGAACAGTCCATTTAGAGGGTTTCCAACTCTGACCGAAAACAATAATTTTTGACTTATCAAAATTGAGGGACAGCAGGTTCTTATCACAATATACTGAAAAGTGCATTAGCATCCTTTTCATCCCAACCTTTGAAAGTGACAGGACAGCGTAATCGGCATATAACAATAACAGGCAGTGTCTTACTCCTAGCTTGGGGAAATGACCACTCATAAAGGGTGCCAGATCATTCAAAAAGAGATTGAACAATATCGGGGCCAGGATACAACCTTGCTTGATGCCCACTGAAACAGCAATTTGTGGCGTTAGGTCGCCTTCTTTTGAGTATCTCACCTGGCAAATAGTTTCTGAGTAGAGGTTTTTTACCAAAAAAACAAACAGCATGCATGCCTCCAAGGTTATGAGGAATTTCTTCCATTTTTAAAAAAGAAATCACAGCTTGGCATAATAATGCTGTTTTGAAAGCCTTGGACTGGATCAAACACAAAATGTCCATGAACTGAGTCCTGTTAGCAGAGTGAGATTGTCTGCCTTTCCCCATTCTTCTGCAGCTCAGGACCACCATGAGGGTGCATTCAGAGGTGTGCTGTGGGGGGGGGGGATTTGGCAAAAATTGCCCACTTTGGTCAAAAGAAATTTCCATGGGATCCAACCCTTAGTCTCACCTTCATACCCAGCAATGTCCCCAGTTCAATGTTTTCAGCAACCATGCCGACTAACATGCTGGAGTCCAGTTGGCATCATAAGAAGCTGCACTTACCCTATAACTGCAGCTTTCCCCATCACTTTGTTTGCAAGCTAGAAGAAGTTTCACCTGCTTAATCTGTAGGGCAAGCCTATGCAAAGTTAATCCGGTCTAAACCCACTGAAATCAACAGCTTTAGATGAGATAAGTGGAGACCCGCAAGAAACTTGCGGAATGGTTATCCTATTCCTCACACCTTTGCTTCCTCCTGTCTCCCTCTACCTCTCTCACACTCTTTTTCCCTTCTGCCCCCCCTTTCTTTTTCTCCTCCAGCTATGGCATTATACTGATCTGTAGTTCCTTCCCTCCTCAA
>NW_015163139.1:92066-102056 GCF_001447785.1 Gekko japonicus
TCTCTCTCTCTCTCTCTCTCTCCTCCATGTATGGTTTGGAGGGTGAAATCGATGGCATTATACTGATCTGTAGTTCCTCCCCTCCTCAAATCCCACCCTCCCCAGGCTCCACCCCACAAATGTCCAGGAATTTCCCAACCTGGAGTCGACAACACAATTTCCTTCCCACTCAACAGCCAACCTACCTTTATCTGCCGCTCTGTCTTCACCTTTCCATCTCCACACCCCTCCCCACAGCCTCTACCTAGGAAAATTAGTCTTTCTCTACAGTGGGGACCAAAGCAGCTTACATTATTCTCTCCTCCTTTTTATCTGCACAACAACCCTGTGAGGTTGGGTAGGCTGAAAGTATGTGACTGGTCCAAAATCACCCAGTCAGCTTCCACCGCAAGATGGGGATCTGAACCTGGGTCTCGCAGACCCTAATTTGAAGCTCTAACTGATGCACCACACTGGCTTTCATAGGGTGGCTGCTGATGAACAGTAGCAAGCAGCTGGACCTAATTGAGGCATGCAAATCAAGTGATATCAAGTCACCCAGAGGGTGCTGCCTAGGGATGCCAGCCTCCAGGTGGGACCTGGGGAATTGCCTGGAATTACTGCTCATCTCCAGACTACAGATATAACTTCCCATGGAGAAAATGGATGCTTTGGAGGGTCGACTCTGTGGCATTGTATCCCACTGAGGTCCCTGTCCTCCCCAGGCTCCACCCGCAAATCTCCAGGAGTTTCCCAGCCTGGATCTGGCAACCTTACCCCCCATCCCCTGCCGGTGGCCAGGGGGGGACCTGGAGACCCTAAACTGCTGCCAGGCCTAGGGTTGCCAACCTCTAAGTGGGGCCTGGAGGACCCCCCCAGAATTACAACTGAACTCAAGACAGCAGAGATCTGTCTCCCTGGAGAAAATGGCTGCTTTGGAGGGTGGACTCTGTGGCATTATACCCAGCTGAGGCCTCTCCCTTTCCCAAACCAGCCCTCCTTACAGTCTACCTCAAAACCTCTAGGGATTTCCCCAGGCTGGTACTGGCAGCCCTTGTCAGGCCAGGCCCCAAGGCTCCCTCCCTCCCTCAGAGACCAAAAGAGGCCAGGAAAGGGCCCTTCCCCCACCCTTTTACTGACAGAGCCAGTTAGAAGCCTCCCCACCCCAGCCCCAAACCTTCTATCTCTCTCACCATTGATGCCTGGAGTTAGATCCCTGCAGAGGCCATTTCAAAAGGTACTGGGGGGAATTCAACCCTCCCTGAAGGGATTATTTTACTTCTTGAATTTTTCTGCAGACACAGGAAGTATACTGACTATGTAGGAAAAGCTGTTGGGGGAAGAGTAAGCTTCCTGTTGGTGGAAATAAGTATCCACACAACCCGCCCCCTGTTGGAATTAGATATATAGATTAACTGAATTGTACTTCCAGTGTGTTAGATTGTATGTTAAAGGTACAGGAACAGGGCTTGTTAAAAATAAAATAAAAGGCAACCTTAGAACATATAGAAATGATATCTGTGCATATCAGGGTTGGAGAAACCAGAGATAGATAACTCTCTTCTTCCACAAATAGGTCATAGTAAATATCCACACACCCCCATGAGGGTAGTTCTACACTTATTCTATTTTAAAATTATGTAAATCTTCAGGTTGTCTATATTGAGACTTCAAAATATGGATGAGAAAGACAGTCTTTTCTGGAAAGAATCACCCTGTTTAGATTAATTCATTTATAATAAATAATACTATTTTTACTTACGCTGTGTTTGAATTGGGGCAATGTGCAATGGCGGCTCCTCTAAGATTAAAAAGTTTCAGCTCTTCATCCGAAAGATAGCAGCCATGAGCCAATATCGTCTAAAGACAAAACAACATAATTTGCTTTTGCTGGTGCCTGTGAACTGCTACAGCTTTGTTTGTCCTTGTACTTAGGAAGGATATGTAACACTGAATAATTATCTGACAGAACCTGGTTGTCATGATAAGTTTTACTGATTCTGCTGCTACCAGTTCCATACCCCAGCATAAAGATGCTGTCAATTCCTTTGTCTGTATGCAGAACCAGAATCCTACCCACTTCAAGGTAAGGAGGAAAGATTAAAATGAACAGGCCACAGCTGGAAAATGAAGAAGCTTCAATGACACAAACTCCAAGGAGAAATGTAGCAATCCTTCACAGGGTATTTTCACAGAAGAAACAAAAAAACAAAAAAAATGGAATGTGTCACTTTTGAATGTTGTGAAGGCCAGGATGGAAAGCCTGTTTTAAATCAAAGTGTCCCTAAAAATGGAAACATTGAGAAACCAGTGGGGAACACTGCTGGTTCTCTGTGTTGTTTTAACTTTAAACCACTGTTTAGGATGCTCTGACACAGCAACCTGAAAATTTGCATTGAGGTTCTTGTGTAAACTCTACAAGCATGCTCCCCCCCCCCACTGTTCCAGCTAACTTACAACTTTCAGCCTTGAAGGATAACTTTATAAATAAGTGGCTTTATGCCTAGAATGAATCCAAAAGCAAACAGAACAGAGTTTGCAACAGTTATTCTTTGGGATACTCAAAGGTGTCTTACATTATGCTCTTAGAAGGCACAAATCAGAGGGTTTAGTAAAGGGCGATTTCGCACTAGAGCTGCCTCGTGCTTGCGCCGCCGTTTGCCCCGACACTATTTGTCAATTTTACACCCGAGGCTGCGGGGCTGCATTTGACCCGCGGCTTCGCCCGATTTCCTCCGCAGTTTCATGATCCTCAAAAACCAGGATCACGAAACTGCGGGGGAAATCGGGTGAAGCCGCGAGTAAAAATGCAGCCCCGCAGCTTTGGGTGTGAAATTGACATATTTGTGTGGGGGCAAACGGCGGTGCGAAATCAAGAGTGCGAAATCACCCAAAGAGAAGCTATTACATAGGTTCTCTATAAGCTGCACATACCTTGTTACCTCTGAATCTCCCAGATCTGGAATTCAGTGAAATCTGCCTCCCCCCACCCTGCTTTTTGGCAAACCTCATGGTAAGAAGCTTTGAATCATAATCTTTTTTTCTAAAAGTCAGCTTATATCCCGCCCTTCCACTGTGGGCTGAGGGCGGCTAACAAGAGGCAATGCCATACAAACAGTAAAATCAGTAAAACAATCAAATTTCAAGTTACATATAAAATCAGTGCTCACATAGTACATCCACGGCATAGTACATCCAAGGCTCACATAGTACATCCAATAAGAATGACATGCATGCTTATGTATGATTGATTCCTATAGGGTATGTCTGTATGTGTAGAGATTCTAGCCACCAGGTGGGTGAACTACAGAGATTAGTTCACCTAGAGAAAATGGATGCTTTGAAGGGTGGACACTGTGACATTGTACCTCACTGTCTTCCCCAGGCTCCATCCTCAAATCTCCAGGAGTTTCCCAACCTGGATCTGGCAACCCTACCGAGCATCCCCTGCTGGTGGCGAGGGGGACCTAGCAATCATCCTTCTGTGTATCTATTTAATGTTTTGTTTAATCATATCTAGAGTGATCAGATAATTTTAAAATAAAAGTTTTAACTAATACTTTGACTGTTTTGTGACTGGGAAATACAGGGCTTCACTTTGAACATGGAACGAAGAAAGAAAAACCTCAATATCTTCCTTAGTGATAGACGGCTGTGCCCAGCAAAGATTGACTGTTTTAAGGGAATATTCAGTCATCAAGCAGCATTGTGATTTAGTAGTAATGTGTTGCTTCCATTCAGTCGTCAAATATCTATGTGGCTGTGAAAAATAATGCCCTCTCAGAGGTTGGACCCACGACCACTATATCTGAACATTCAACAGATTTAAAGGTCATAGTCCTTCAGCAGAAGAGTTTCACAGGGAGACTCCAGCAAGAAACTGTTCAGCTGGGATCCATTTGCAAACTTGATAGTATCAGACTTTGACTCAATAAGGACTTGGAATAGTTAGCATACTGCGAAAAGTAATTATTCCTCCTTATGGCCTTATGTATATTATTCAGATTCATCCTAATTTGCCATTTCATCAACAGTTGGGAGTGCTCCACACCCACTCTGAAGGGCTTGTTTACTCTTTTGACTGGATCTTGGTTTTCACATTTTAGAGAGTCATCCCATATCAAAAAGGTCACCCTCATGTGTGCTATGTGTTAGTTCTTACCTGATCGTGTTTTCTTATGCTAACTTCTTGAGAGTTTATGGTGGGCTGCAACATATCCCACATTTTTACTGAGCAATTAAAATTCAGTGCAAGTGGTGAACAGAATTTTATTATATTTGTATCATGTATGCTTAAAAATGGAATGCTTTCTTAAACGAAGACATGGTATTTCTTGAAACTGAAAATAATATTTGTTTCCCAGAAATACATTTTGATAGCTGCTGTTTACCCAGAATATATACAAATTTCTAAACTGGTAAACAGTGGTAAAACCTGCATATTATTGACTTTATTAAGCATAACCTTTGTTGAGTTTTACTGAAGTGACTAACATTGTATATACAAACTGGTAATTAACACTAATTCTGCTGTAAAATGCTATGTGAATTTGAAAATCCAAAAATAGATTTTCAGAGAATACCAGTCATATCCCATGAGATTTTTTAAAGCAACTGGATACCCTGAATGTCCTTGAAGGGTCTACCTTACACCCTTCTAAATTCACTGAAGTCAATGGACTAAGAAGGGTGTAACTGCATGGGATGACACTGAATGTTAGATTTCCACTAACAGCAGCATCAAATGGTATTTACAATTTACTACTGTGATCACAATTTTTTAAAATGTTAAAGCAGTTTTTTGCGAAACGATCACAAAGAATGGGTCTGGAAAACTCTATGCATTTATAACTTGTGTTATGGCGCTTCAGTCACCAATTATGAAAACTGTATCTTCACAAGATGTTGTAAATGGATTTAGAAACATTACTGTTTCTTTCAGTCTTCAAAAGATCCTTCCAAATTGGATCAAGCTGAATGCAGATTAGTGACCATTATATTTTTCTGTTTCCCCCTCTTCTTAGAGGCAAAGGACCATGATCTTTTAATTAATTACTACTTTAATAAGCGACAGTTATTTCAACAGTACTTTCTTGCCTCTTGGGCGAGGAGCAGGATTTATTCATACGTTTTCAATGATACATTTGTGTTACTTAATATACCTTGTTTGTAAGAAGTTTATTTTTATCATATAACTGTGTATAATTTTGATAGGTAGGAAATATTTTTTCTACAAGCTTGATTTCTTCCTCTGTCTCACTTATGTGACTCTGTGAAGACAAAAGAGGAAACAGTATTTCACTTAATGGTTAATTTCAACAACAAAAAACTACGTATTACACAATGTTCAAAGTGGTACCTAATGACTTCATTGACCACACAGAGTGGACTGTTCTGGACCATGCACACAGGGCCAACCCAATGATTTGGGGTACCCGTGGGAAGGTAACAGCATTCCGTGCACCTTGGCATCTAGTCATGCCGGCCACATGACCACAGAAATGCCTTTGGACAGTGCTGGCTCTTCGGCTTGGAAATGGAGATGAGCACCGCATCCCTAGAGTCGGATTCGACTGGCTTTCGAGCAAGGAAAGCCTTTACCTTATGCTAGGGCAAAGAAGTCACTCCTCCCCCACATGGTGGGAAGGAAGGAAGATGCCTCCAGCTCTCATCAACTACTGCACTGTGGAAGAGGAAAGGAGGAAGGGGGCTCACTCCTGGAACTGCTGCTTGTCATAGTAGATCCCAATGCTGCTGGCAGGTGGGACAGGAAGACTGGTGGGCACCCCTTCACCTCTGGCACTCCAGGTGATTGCCTGTGTGCACCTACTGGATGGGCTGGCCCTGTATGCACACAATGATAAGGCATCATTTTGAAATGGAAGAATCAAAGGAAGGCAAGGACCTATAAATATCCATGAGTTAAAATTTTATGTAATTATAGCAACTCATATTGTGTTGAATGACCAGTTCCAAGCAATCCTGAGTGAGATTCTTCTTGAGGGTAGGGGGAATGGGGAGAAGGACAGAAAGACAATCCCTCCATTACCAAGACTGTAAAGCACTTTGTGATAAGGAACTATCTTCTTCTACCAGGCAAATGGATAGCATCATAGAAGAAAGAAACAAAGCCTTGCTGTGGGGAAACAATGTATCTTCTGCTTTAAAAATAATAATGGGAGATTTGTAAAGCCCTGACAAGTACAAGGACAGTTTAAAAATCTACAAGTTTTTTTTAAAAGAAACTTCTAAAATAGTAATACTTTTTTTGTGGGCAGGCTCACAACCAGTCGGTACCTCTTCTACTTATATAATCACATTTACTCCACATTCTAAATTGCAATGGCTTAGTGAGCTGGGAAAAGAATCACATTTTCTCAACAACAAAACATTTGAGTGGTTGCCAGATTTCCGCACAAAAAGAAACATTGTCTTGGGGAATGACATCTCCCCACTCCCAACAATAACCAAGACACAATTTCACATTTATGATGAAGTACAACAATAATTCTCTTTGAACAGAATTAGCACAATCACATGGAATGTGTGGTAAAGTAAGAAATGTTGAATACAAAGGTTCTTTCTGTCACCTGCATTAAGATTTGTACTAAGCAGGGAAATTAGGGCATGCTCAAAGAACCATTTATAATTTTTAAATCCCCATGAATGATCTATATACGCAGTGCACAGGCAAGGTGATCCTTTCTGACAAGGGTCCTATGAACCTGAAAGAAACTGCTTCCATATGACCTTCTTTCCCATGCGTACCATGACTGAAGGACTTGACAAGACAGGTTCCCCCCCTCAATGTGGTGCTATTGGTTATCCCAAAACTGCTGTGTGTTCCACTGACAGTGCAATCATCTGCCAAGTTACTGCAAAGACCATAAATTTCAATAGCTTTAGACCATAGTAACTATGCTTAGGGCTGCACTGTAAATAAAATAAGAGAAAAATCTTACCTGCACATGAATGTCATGAGCTGTTGCCAAGTCACCCAGTCTACCAAGCATTTCCTCTGTACATGATGGTCCAAAGCGGGGTGTTACTATGGGGTGCACCCTTGCATACTGGGAATATTAAAATAGTATCAGAAGTATAGGAATTTGTATACTGTTGAACTATACCTATCGGTTCATTTCTTAAAGCAATTACAAGATTCTTCTCTATTAAAAAGGAAGCAGCAAAGTAAAAACAGAAAATATTATTTTTCCAAAGCACACTGTTTTTGCTTTGCTTTGGCCAAAGCATGATATACATATAGGTCGATTTTACATTACCTTTTTAAACCGCATGATTTCCATTATTGGCCCGTTATAGAGGAAACCAGTACAGGGACGGCTATTTCACACAGCAATTCCAGGTAAGGAGCTGTCTCTGAAGTGCTGTGGGCATTTCAAACTGTGCCACTTTCTTTTCCTGCCATTTTCCACCATGCGCACAATCTCCCTGAGAGGGGTGGGGTTTTTTGAACATTTTATTGGGAGTGCTATGACACTGATTTGACATCCTGTTATAGCGTTATAGCACTCCCAATAGAACATTTTTTTAAAAAAGAGGAAAGATTGCCACTGGCGGGGAAAGGGTGCGAAAAACCCGTCACTGGAGGAAAAGCTACGTGGCATGTTACACACCCCACTGTAGCGATTCAGAACCGGAAGAAGGGATTGAAGACCTGAGGAAAGCAGTTTTCGTCAACAACACCTCAGACACACTTCCCAAACGGGAGACAACTGGCATTGTATGAACAGGTAAATATATTCCGTTAACTAAACTAAACTAACTAAACTGTTACTAAAACAGGTCTGTCTGAAATGACTGGAAAAAAAGTTAGTAACCAGTTCCTGAAGTGGAATAGATAGGCTGTCTGAAATCCTTCATAGTAAAACAGTAACATCAACCAGCTAGCCCAAAATGCTCAGTGTGTACAGGTTCAGAATTTGATTCATCATTATTAACAAGGAGTTCGCTACTTAATTATCAGAAGGTCTGTCGTCTTTGATTTGTGTCGAGCACAAAATCATTGTCATTTAAAATGACTTGTTACCTTTTGTATATTTATAAAAATAACCACGCAAACAGGAAAGAACAATCAGGAGAGAATTGGCTACTTATTTTGAAGGAACTGTATAAATACCAATAATTTATTATTTATCATTTACAAAGTGTTATATTGTCCTCCTCTTATTCACCTGCATGGCATCCTTGGGAAATAGTCCTCTCACACCCACACTTTACAGAAGTCAGTATCAGAGAATTTAGGGACTTGCCGAAGGACAACAGTTTAAAGCCCATGATTAATAATGAACTAAGCACAATAGTGACCCCACCTCTTTAAATGAAGGTCCATCTCTATCACATATCAAATGGGTGCTGGGGGTCCAGTGTTAAGCACAAAAGGGCTGTATGATGAGGATTGTCAAATCCTTCTCCCATGTGCAGTTTTCTTACCCCGATAATGTTCATCATCATTACCCTTTCTTTAGCTGTGCTGTAATACTGGAAATTGAACCAGCTGGGATAAAGACAGCCGTGGGGAAGGAAGGTGTGGGCAGGGTGATGGTTTAAACATCACTCAGACACATGGCATCTTTTACTTCAGACCCGGCTTTACAAATGGTTGAGTGGATCAGATCTACATTTAAAGAGATGGGTCTGTCATATCTAGTTTGACCCTGAGTTCAAACCTGAGCTCAGACTCCTCATACTCAGCATTTATTCCACTCATTCATACTTCCAGAGGTCATTTCGGGGGGGATCGCGGGGGATCGCAGTTCCCCCAGGTGAGGTACGGGGGGCGGGGCACATGACGAAGCCCCGCCCCCTGCTTCCGGCCGCCCCACTTCTGGCCCTCATTCAGCCAGGAGGAGGCAGGAGAAGAGGGGGGGTAAGTTGCTTCCTCCCTGCCTCTCCCCACCCCTGCCTGCCTGGGGCCAGGGAGGGCCTTCGTGGGGCTTCCTTGCACTCCCGCCGGCCTTGCAGGTCAACCGCCGGGCCCCTCATGGGGCTCGGCAGTGGAACTGCAAGGCCAGCGGCAGCCGGGACCGTTGGGGGTGGGGTGTGTGGCCTTATGACACACTTCCGGTGATGTCAGGGGGTGTGGCATATGCTAATGAGTTATGCTAATGAGTTCCCCTAGTTTTTTTTCTATAAAACGACCCCTGCATACTTCAATTATTCAAAACACAACTGCTGAGCTATTCACAACTGTTCATAAAACCTTGTTTTCTTTTGTAAGCCACCATGAGTCCCCATGTGACAAGAAAGGTGCGATATGTTTTAATCAATTGTATAAATAAAAAAGCTCCTACACAGCAAAGCATTCTAACTTTTTTAAATGCAGGGTGCATTCAGACAACATGACTAGCCTTTGTTTGTCTGTGGTACATTCAAACTAGGCTGGAGATCACTTGGGATTACAACCTGAGCCTTCGGGGTAGGGCGGGATACAAATCTAAGGATAAATAAATAAATAACTGATCTCCAGATGACAGAGAGCAGTTCATAGGGTTGCCAAAGTGCTGGGAGCATGGAGACATGCCCGGTGTGATGACTCACTTCCGAGGAACTCACGTGGAGGGCCGGGACTCCCCCAGCTACAGGTAAAATTGGACTTGGCAAAATTGGAGAAAATGGCAACTTTGGAAGGTGGACTCTATACCCCATTAATGTAATGCACCCTCCCCAAACTCTGACCTTCTCAGGTTTCACCCCCAAATCTCCAGGTATTTCCCAACCCAGAGCTGGCAACCCTAGTGCAAACCTAGTTGTCACACTTGCATGCATTTCTCCCTTTTGCCTTTGCAGATAGAATGTGACTGGTTTAAATCAGCTTCAGCATGCTGTGGCATCCAAATGCAGACATCTGGGTAAAAAAGAGTTTGCTTCCTCTCTACAAACCATGGTTTAATTAATCCTTATTTAGAATCCTGGTTTGTGGGGAAGAAATAAACTTCTGTTAGCTCAGGTGGCTTCATTTGGGCATTAGTGCTAGGGTTCCCAGGTCTTACC